>NW_025541370.1:24556-68232 GCF_017591435.1 Portunus trituberculatus
ACACACACACACACAAGAAAATTAGAGACTACAAAAATGGCTACAAGAATGGTTCCAGAATTTAAAGGGATGGCATATGAGGAGAGACTAAAGGCAATGGATCTACCAACCTTGGAGCAGAGAAGAGAGAGAGGGGATCTGATACAAGTTTATAAATTGATTAATGGAATGGATGAAGTGGAAAATGAGAAACTGATCCTGAGAGAAGAATATGACTTTAGAAGCACAAGATCACATAGTAAGAAATTAAGGAAGGGATGATGTCTGAGAGATGTTAAAAAATTTAGTTTGCCGCAAAGATGTGTTGAGACTTGGAACAGTTTGAGTGAGGAAGTGGTGTCAGCAAAGAGTGTGCATAGTTTTAAAGAAAAACTGGATAAGTGTAGATATGGAGACGGGACCACACGAGCATAAAGCCCAGGCCCTGTAAAACTACAACTAGGTAAATACACACCAATTTGGGAAATAATTACAAGTTCACTAAATGAAGTGAAAGTTCCACTAGAATGGAAGACAGCCAAGGTAATACCGATATTTTAAGGACGAAAGGCAACTGAACCACTAAACTACAGACCAGCGTCACTTACAAGCATTTTGGGAAGTTGTGTCAAATAATTATCAAAGAAAAATGGGTTAAACATCTGGAAGAAGAAAAAGTCATATAGAACAGACAATTGGGTTCAGGACAGGACGGTTATGTGTATCAAACTTATTAAGCTTCTATTCGAGAGTTACAGAAGGACTGGAAAGCAGAGACGGATGGTGGACACAGTATACCTGGACATGAAAAAGGCTTTTGATAAAGTCCCTCATGAATGATTACTTTAGAAACTAGAGAACATAGGAGGATTGCAAGGAACCTTATCAGAATGGATAAGGAATTATTTGAAGGACAGGGAAATGAGAACTGTGATCAGAGATACATACTCAACTTGGGGTTAAGTAACCAGCAGAGTGCAACACTGGTCAGTGTTAGCCCCCATTATGTTCCAGATTTATGTAAACGACATTCACAATGGGGTAAACAGTTATATTAATCTATTTGCTGATGATGCAAAGCTGCTAAGAGTTATCAAAACCAGGGAGGACGTTTTGCTGTTACAACAGGAAGATATAAACAAGATCTATGAATGGAGCAGGAAGTGGAAATTGGAGTTTAATGCCAAGAAATGTCACGTAATGGAACTAAGAAAGAGTAAGAGAAGACCAGTATGGAACTACCTGATGGATAAGGAACAAATAATGAAGACTAAAGAGGAAAAAGATCTGGGAGTGATTATACAGGAAAATCTGAACCCAAAAAACACATAAGCAAGATATTTGGATTATATATCATGTAAAATGTTGACAAATATATGAATGACATTTCAATTCATGGACAAAGATATGATGAAAAAAAATCATTACAAGCATGATACGCCCAAGGCTTGAATATGCAGCTGTAGTGTGGTCTCCACGAGCACCAAAACAAAAATGCAGGCAAAACGCATCATTACACATTATTTGTTTAAAGAACTCATATATGTCAAAAATGGGTTATTATATTGTTTTCCAGCATTTTATGCACTAAAACTCAGAAATGGAAGCAAAACATTATATTTGTTGAAACTTCTTATTTATGTGTTTTCAAGGTGTTTTATGAAAAAAGACTATATCGATTGAAAATTTTTTATATTTGTCATTTTACACTTTTATACCTCAGAAAGATAAAATTGATGAAAATAAGGCAATATAGAGAAACCACAATAAATATAACATTAACGTGTTATTTTAGTAGTTTCAGCATTTTTTGCACTAAAACACAGAAATGCAGGCAAAACCCATGATGAAACACTATTTGTTTAGGGAACTGAATTATGGCAACAATGGGTTATTTTGGTGTTTTCCAGCATTTTATGCACCAAAACTCAAAAATGCAGGAAAACACTATATTTGTTAAAACGTTTTGTTTTGTTTATGTGTTTTAAGGTGTTTTATGGAAAAAAAAAAAACTATCTCGATTGAAAGTTTTGTATATTCAAATCATTTTACATTTCTATACTTCAAAACGATAAAATTCATGAAAAGCCAATATAGACATAACCAAAGAAAAAGTAAGAAAATATTGTTAGTTTAGTAGTTTTCAGCTTTTTTTTCACCAAAACATAGAAAAGCAGGCAAAACGCATAACACTATTTGCTTAAAGAACTAATATATGTCAAACATGGGTTCTTTTGGTGTTTTCAAACATTTTATGCACCAAAACCCAGAAAAGATGGGAAAACACTATATTTGTTAAAATGTCTTATTTATGTGTTTTTAAGGTGTTTTATGCAAAAAATAAAATAAAATTTTTTTTTCATAAAACATCTTAAAAACTCATAAATAAGATATTTTAACAAGTATAGTGTTTTGCCTGCATTTCAAGTTTTGGTGTATAAAATGCTGGGATACACCTATATAACCCATTTTTGACATACTTCTGTTCCTTAAACAAATATTGTGTAATCTTTAGTTTTTGCCTGCATTTCTGTGTTTTGGTGCAAAAAAAGCTGAAAACTAAAAGAATAATATGTTTTTCTTATTTTTTCTTTTGTTTCTCTATATTGGCTTGATTTCATGAATTTCATCATTTTGAGACATAACATTGTAAAATGAATTCAATATATAAAATTTCCAATCGAGAAAGTTTTTTTTTTTTTTCATAAAACATCTTAATAACACATAAATAAGATGTTTAAAGGAATATAGTCTTTGCGTGCATTTCTGAGTTTTGGTGCATAAAATGCTGGAAAACACCTTAATAACTCATTTTTTACATATTTCAGTTCCTTAAACAAATAGTGTGTAATCATGTGTTTTGTCTGCATTTTTGTGTTTTGGTGCAAAAAAGCTGACAACTATTTAAATAAATCGTTTTGGTTACTTTTACTTGCATTTCTCTATATTGGCTTGTTTTCACACCAAAACAAAAATGCAGGCAAAACGCATCATTACACATTATTTGTTTAAAGAACTCATATATGTCAAAAATGGGTTATTATATTGTTTTCCAGCATTTTATGCACTAAAACTCAGAAATGGAAGCAAAACATTATATTTGTTGAAACTTCTTATTTATGTGTTTTCAAGGTGTTTTATGAAAAAAGACTATATCGATTGAAAATTTTTTATATTTGTCATTTTACACTTTTATACCTCAGAAAGATAAAATTGATGAAAATAAGGCAATATAGAGAAACCACAATAAATATAACATTAACGTGTTATTTTAGTAGTTTCAGCATTTTTTGCACTAAAACACAGAAATGCAGGCAAAACCCATGATGAAACACTATTTGTTTAGGGAACTGAATTATGGCAACAATGGGTTATTTTGGTGTTTTCCAGCATTTTATGCACCAAAACTCAAAAATGCAGGAAAACACTATATTTGTTAAAACGTTTTGTTTTGTTTATGTGTTTTAAGGTGTTTTATGGAAAAAAAAAAAAAATCTCGATTGAAAGTTTTGTATATTCAAATCATTTTACATTTCTATACTTCAAAACGATAAAATTCATGAAAAGACAATATAGACATAACCAAAGAAAAAGTAAGAAAATATTGTTAGTTTAGTAGTTTTCAGCTTTTTTCACCAAAACATAGAAAAGCAGGCAAAACGCATAACACTATTTGCTTAAAGAACTAATATATGTCAAACATGGGTTCTTTTGGTGTTTTCAAACATTTTATGCACCAAAACTCAGAAATGCTGGCAAAACACTATATTTGTTAAAATGTCTTATTTATGTGTTTTAAGGTGTTTTATGCAAAAAATAAAATAAAAAATTTTTTTTTCATAAAACATCTTAAAAACTCATAAATAAGATATTTTAACAAGTATAGTGTTTTGCCTGCATTTCAAGTTTTGGTGTATAAAATGCTGGGATACACCTATATAACCCATTTTTGACATACTTCTGTTCCTTAAACAAATATTGTGTAATCTTTAGTTTTTGCCTGCATTTCTGTGTTTTGGTGCAAAAAAAGCTGAAAACTAAAAGAATAATATGTTTTTCTTATTTTTTCTTTTGTTTCTCTATATTGGCTTGATTTCATGAATTTCATCATTTTGAGACATAACATTGTAAAATGAATTCAATATATAAAATTTCCAATCGAGAAAGTTTTTTTTTTTTTCATAAAACATCTTAATAACACATAAATAAGATGTTTAAAGGAATATAGTCTTTGCGTGCATTTCTGAGTTTTGGTGCATAAAATGCTGGAAAACACCTTAATAACTCATTTTTACATATTTCAGTTCCTTAAACAAATAGTGTGTAATCATGTGTTTTGTCTGCATTTTGTGTTTTGGTGCAAAAAAGCTGACAACTATTTAAATAAATCGTTTTGGTTACTTTTACTTGCATTTCTCTATATTGGCTTGTTTTCACACCAAAACAAAAATGCAGGCAAAACGCATCATTACACATTATTTGTTTAAAGAACTCATATATGTCAAAAATGGGTTATTATATTGTTTTCCAGCATTTTATGCACTAAAACTCAGAAATGGAAGCAAAACATTATATTTGTTGAAACTTCTTATTTATGTGTTTTCAAGGTGTTTTATGAAAAAAGACTATATCGATTGAAAATTTTTTATATTTGTCATTTTACACTTTTATACCTCAGAAAGATAAAATTGATGAAAATAAGGCAATATAGAGAAACCACAATAAATATAACATTAACGTGTTATTTTAGTAGTTTCAGCATTTTTTGCACTAAAACACAGAAATGCAGGCAAAACCCATGATGAAACACTATTTGTTTAGGGAACTGAATTATGGCAACAATGGGTTATTTTGGTGTTTTCCAGCATTTTATGCAACCAAAACTCAAAAATGCAGGAAAACACTATATTTGTTAAAACGTTTTGTTTTGTTTATGTGTTTTAAGGTGTTTTATGGAAAAAAAAAAAATCTCGATTGAAAGTTTTGTATATTCAAATCATTTTACATTTCTATACTTCAAAACGATAAAATTCATGAAAAGACAATATAGACATAACCAAAGAAAAAGTAAGAAAATATTGTTAGTTTAGTAGTTTTCAGCTTTTTTTCACGAAAACATAGAAAAGCAGGCAAAACGCATAACACTATTTGCTTAAAGAACTAATATATGTCAAACATGGGTTCTTTTGGTGTTTTCAAACATTTTATGCACCAAAACTCAGAAATGGTGGGAAAACACTATATTTGTTAAAATGTCTTATTTATGTGTTTTAAGGTGTTTTATGCAAAAAATAAAATAAAATTTTTTTTCATAAAACATCTTAAAAACTCATAAATAAGATATTTTAACAAGTATAGTGTTTTGCCTGCATTTCAAGTTTTGGTGTATAAAATGCTGGGATACACCTATATAACCCATTTTGACATACTTCTGTTCCTTAAACAAATATTGTGTAATCTTTAGTTTTTGCCTGCATTTCTGTGTTTTGGTGCAAAAAAAGCTGAAAACTAAAAGAATAATATGTTTTTCTTATTTTTTCTTTTGTTTCTCTATATTGGCTTGATTTCATGAATTTCATCATTTTGAGACATAACATTGTAAAATGAATTCAATATATAAAATTTCCAATCGAGAAAGTTTTTTTTTTTCATAAAACATCTTAATAACACATAAATAAGATGTTTAAAGGAATATAGTCTTTGCGTGCATTTCTGAGTTTTGGTGCATAAAATGCTGGAAAACACCTTAATAACTCATTTTTTACATATTTCAGTTCCTTAAACAAATAGTGTGTAATCATGTGTTTTGTCTGCATTTTGTGTTTTGGTGCAAAAAGCTGACAACTATTTAAATAAATCGTTTTGGTTACTTTTACTTGCATTTCTCTATATTGGCTTGTTTTCACACCAAAACAAAAATGCAGGCAAAACGCATCATTACACATTATTTGTTTAAAGAACTCATATATGTCAAAAATGGGTTATTATATTGTTTTCCAGCATTTTATGCACTAAAACTCAGAAATGGAAGCAAAACATTATATTTGTTGAAACTTCTTATTTATGTGTTTTCAAGGTGTTTTATGAAAAAAGACTATATCGATTGAAAATTTTTTATATTTGTCATTTTACACTTTTATACCTCAGAAAGATAAAATTGATGAAAATAAGGCAATATAGAGAAACCACAATAAATATAACATTAACGTGTTATTTTAGTAGTTTCAGCATTTTTTGCACTAAAACACAGAAATGCAGGCAAAACCCATGATGAAACACTATTTGTTTAGGGAACTGAATTATGGCAACAATGGGTTATTTTGGTGTTTTCCAGCATTTTATGCACCAAAACTCAAAAATGCAGGAAAACACTATATTTGTTAAAACGTTTTGTTTTGTTTATGTGTTTTTAAGGTGTTTTATGGAAAAAAAAAAACTATCTCGATTGAAAGTTTTGTATATTCAAATCATTTTACATTTCTATACTTCAAAACGATAAAATTCATGAAAAGACAATATAGACATAACCAAAGAAAAAGTAAGAAAATATTGTTAGTTTAGTAGTTTTCAGCTTTTTTCACCAAAACATAGAAAAGCAGGCAAAACGCATAACACTATTTGCTTAAAGAACTAATATATGTCAAACATGGGTTCTTTTGGTGTTTTCAAACATTTTATGCACCAAAACTCAGAAATGCTGGCAAAACACTATATTTGTTAAAATGTCTTATTTATGTGTTTTAAGGTGTTTTATGCAAAAATAAAATAAAATTTTTTTTTTTTCATAAAACATCTTAAAACACATAAATAAGATATTTTAACAAGTATAGTGTTTTGCCTGCATTTCAAGTTTTGGTGTATAAAATGCTGGGATACACCTATATAACCCATTTTGACATATTTCTGTTCCTTAAACAAATATTGTGTAATCTTTAGTTTTGCCTGCATTTCTGTGTTTTGGTGCAAAAAAAGCTGAAAACTAATAGAATAATATGTTTTTCTTATTTTTTCTTTTGTTTCTCTATATTGGCTTGATTTCATGAATTTCATCATTTTGAGACATAACATTGTAAAATGAATTCAATATATAAAATTTCCAATCGAGAAAGTTTTTTTTTTTCATAAAACATCTTAATAACACATAAATAAGATGTTTAAAGGAATATAGTCTTTGCGTGCATTTCTGAGTTTTGGTGCATAAAATGCTGGAAAACACCTTAATAACTCATTTTTTACATATTTCAGTTCCTTAAACAAATAGTGTGTAATCATGTGTTTTGTCTGCATTTTGTGTTTTGGTGCAAAAAAGCTGACAACTATTTAAATAAATCGTTTTGGTTACTTTTACTTGCATTTCTCTATATTGGCTTGTTTTCACACCAAAACAAAAATGCAGGCAAAACGCATCATTACACATTATTTGTTTAAAGAACTCATATATGTCAAAAATGGGTTATTATATTGTTTTCCAGCATTTTATGCACTAAAACTCAGAAATGGAAGCAAAACATTATATTTGTTGAAACTTCTTATTTATGTGTTTTCAAGGTGTTTTATGAAAAAAGACTATATCGATTGAAAATTTTTTATATTTGTCATTTTACACTTTTATACCTCAGAAAGATAAAATTGATGAAAATAAGGCAATATAGAGAAACCACAATAAATATAACATTAACGTGTTATTTTAGTAGTTTCAGCATTTTTTGCACTAAAACACAGAAATGCAGGCAAAACGCATGATGAAACACTATTTGTTTAGGGAACTGAATTATGGCAACAATGGGTTATTTTGGTGTTTTCCAGCATTTTATGCACCAAAACTCAAAAATGCAGGAAAACACTATATTTGTTAAAACGTTTTGTTTTGTTTATGTGTTTTAAGGTGTTTTATGGAAAAAAAAAAAACTATCTCGATTGAAAGTTTTGTATATTCAAATCATTTTACATTTCTATACTTCAAAACGATAAAATTCATGAAAAGACAATATAGACATAACCAAAGAAAAAGTAAGAAAATATTGTTAGTTTAGTAGTTTTCAGCTTTTTTCACCAAAACATAGAAAAGCAGGCAAAACGCATAACACTATTTGCTTAAAGAACTAATATATGTCAAACATGGGTTCTTTTGGTGTTTTCAAACATTTTATGCACCAAAACTCAGAAATGCTGGCAAAACACTATATTTGTTAAAATGTCTTATTTATGTGTTTTAAGGTGTTTTATGCAAAAATAAAATAAAATTTTTTTTCATAAAACATCTTAAAACACATAAATAAGATATTTTAACAAGTATAGTGTTTTGCCTGCATTTCAAGTTTTGGTGTATAAAATGCTGGGATACACCTATATAACCCATTTTTGACATATTTCTGTTCCTTAAACAAATATTGTGTAATCTTTAGTTTTTGCCTGCATTTCTGTGTTTTGGTGCAAAAAAGCTGAAAACTAATAGAATAATATGTTTTCTTATTTTTCTTTTGTTTCTCTATATTGGCTTGATTTCATGAATTTCATCATTTTGAGACATAACATTGTAAAATGAATTCAATATATAAAATTTCCAATCGAGAAAGTTTTTTTTTTTCATAAAACATCTTAATAACACATAAATAAGATGTTTAAAGGAATATAGTCTTTGCGTGCATTTCTGAGTTTTGGTGCATAAAATGCTGGAAAACACCTTAATAACTCATTTTTTACATATTTCAGTTCCTTAAACAAATAGTGTGTAATCATGTGTTTTGTCTGCATTTTGTGTTTTGGTGCAAAAAAGCTGACAACTATTTAAATAAATCGTTTTGGTTACTTTTACTTGCATTTCTCTATATTGGCTTGTTTTCACACCAAAACAAAAATGCAGGCAAAACGCATCATTACACATTATTTGTTTAAAGAACTCATATATGTCAAAAATGGGTTATTATATTGTTTTCCAGCATTTTATGCACTAAAACTCAGAAATGGAAGCAAAACATTATATTTGTTGAAACTTCTTATTTATGTGTTTTCAAGGTGTTTTATGAAAAAAGACTATATCGATTGAAAATTTTTTATATTTGTCATTTTACACTTTTATACCTCAGAAAGATAAAATTGATGAAAATAAGGCAATATAGAGAAACCACAATAAATATAACATTAACGTGTTATTTTAGTAGTTTCAGCATTTTTTGCACTAAAACACAGAAATGCAGGCAAAACGCATGATGAAACACTATTTGTTTAGGGAACTGAATTATGGCAACAATGGGTTATTTTGGTGTTTTCCAGCATTTTATGCACCAAAACTCAAAAATGCAGGAAAACACTATATTTGTTAAAACGTTTTGTTTTGTTTATGTGTTTTTAAGGTGTTTTATGGAAAAAAAAAAAAAAAAAACTATCTCGATTGAAAGTTTTGTATATTCAAATCATTTTACATTTCTATACTTCAAAACGATAAAATTCATGAAAAGCCAATATAGACATAACCAAAGAAAAAGTAAGAAAATATTGTTAGTTTAGTAGTTTTCAGCTTTTTTCACCAAAACATAGAAAAGCAGGCAAAACGCATAACACTATTTGCTTAAAGAACTAATATATGTCAAACATGGGTTCTTTTGGTGTTTTCAAACATTTTATGCACCAAAACTCAGAAATGCTGGCAAAACACTATATTTGTTAAAATGTCTTATTTATGTGTTTTAAGGTGTTTTATGCAAAAATAAAATAAAATTTTTTTTTCATAAAACATCTTAAAACACATAAATAAGATATTTTAACAAGTATAGTGTTTTGCCTGCATTTCAAGTTTTGGTGTATAAAATGCTGATACACCTATATAACCCATTTTTGACATATTTCTGTTCCTTAAACAAATATTGTGTAATCTTTAGTTTTTGCCTGCATTTCTGTGTTTTGGTGCAAAAAAAGCTGAAAACTAATAGAATAATATGTTTTTCTTATTTTTTCTTTTGTTTCTCTATATTGGCTTGATTTCATGAATTTCATCATTTTGAGACATAACATTGTAAAATGAATTCAATATATAAAATTTCCAATCGAGTTTTTTTTTTTTTTTTCATAAAACATCTTAATAACACATAAATAAGATGTTTAAAGGAATATAGTCTTTGCGTGCATTTCTGAGTTTTGGTGCATAAAATGCTGAAAAACACCTTAATAACTCATTTTTTACATATTTCAGTTCCTTAAACAAATAGTGTGTAATCATGTGTTTTGTCTGCATTTTTGTGTTTTGGTGCAAAAAAGCTGACAACTATTTAAATAAATCGTTTTGGTTACTTTTACTTGCATTTCTCTATATTGGCTTGTTTTCACACCAAAACAAAAATGCAGGCAAAACGCATCATTACACATTATTTGTTTAAAGAACTCATATATGTCAAAATGGGTTATTATATTGTTTTCCAGCATTTTATGCACTAAAACTCAGAAATGGAAGCAAAACATTATATTTGTTGAAACTTCTTATTTATGTGTTTTCAAGGTGTTTTATGAAAAAAGACTATATCGATTGAAAATTTTTTATATTTGTCATTTTACACTTTTATACCTCAGAAAGATAAAATTGATGAAAATAAGGCAATATAGAGAAACCACAATAAATATAACATTAACGTGTTATTTTAGTAGTTTCAGCATTTTTTGCACTAAAACACAGAAATGCAGGCAAAACGCATGATGAAACACTATTTGTTTAGGGAACTGAATTATGGCAACAATGGGTTATTTTGGTGTTTTCCAGCATTTTATGCACCAAAACTCAAAAATGCAGGAAAACACTATATTTGTTAAAACGTTTTGTTTTGTTTATGTGTTTTTAAGGTGTTTTATGGAAAAAAAAAAAACTATCTCGATTGAAAGTTTTGTATATTCAAATCATTTTACATTTCTATACTTCAAAACGATAAAATTCATGAAAAGCCAATATAGACATAACCAAAGAAAAAGTAAGAAAATATTGTTAGTTTAGTAGTTTTCAGCTTTTTTTCACCAAAACATAGAAAAGCAGGCAAAACGCATAACACTATTTGCTTAAAGAACTAATATATGTCAAACATGGGTTCTTTTGGTGTTTTCAAACATTTTATGCACCAAAACTCAGAAATGCTGGCAAAACACTATATTTGTTAAAATGTCTTATTTATGTGTTTTAAGGTGTTTTATGCAAAAATAAAATTTTTTTTTTTTCATAAAACATCTTAAAACACATAAATAAGATATTTTAACAAGTATAGTGTTTTGCCTGCATTTCAAGTTTTGGTGTATAAAATGCTGATACACCTATATAACCCATTTTGACATATTTCTGTTCCTTAAACAAATATTGTGTAATCTTTAGTTTTGCCTGCATTTCTGTGTTTTGGTGCAAAAAAGCTGAAAACTAATAGAATAATATGTTTTCTTATTTTTCTTTTGTTTCTCTATATTGGCTTGATTTCATGAATTTCATCATTTTGAGACATAACATTGTAAAATGAATTCAATATATAAAATTTCCAATCGAGAAAGTTTTTTTTTTTTCATAAAACATCTTAATACCACATAAATAAGATGTTTAAAGGAAAATAGTCTTTGCGTGCATTTCTGAGTTTTGGTGCATAAAATGCTGGAAAACACCTTAATAACTCATTTTTACATATTTCAGTTCCTTAAACAAATAGTGTGTAATCATGTGTTTTGTCTGCATTTTGTGTTTTGGTGCAAAAAAGCTGACAACTATTTAAATAAATCGTTTTGGTTACTTTTACTTGCATTTCTCTATATTGGCTTGTTTTCACACCAAAACAAAAATGCAGGCAAAACGCATCATTACACATTATTTGTTTAAAGAACTCATATATGTCAAAAATGGGTTATTATATTGTTTTCCAGCATTTTATGCACTAAAACTCAGAAATGGAAGCAAAACATTATATTTGTTGAAACTTCTTATTTATGTGTTTTCAAGGTGTTTTATGAAAAAAGACTATATCGATTGAAAATTTTTTATATTTGTCATTTTACACTTTTATACCTCAGAAAGATAAAATTGATGAAAATAAGGCAATATAGAGAAACCACAATAAATATAACATTAACGTGTTATTTTAGTAGTTTCAGCATTTTTTGCACTAAAACACAGAAATGCAGGCAAAACGCATGATGAAACACTATTTGTTTAGGGAACTGAATTATGGCAACAATGGGTTATTTTGGTGTTTTCCAGCATTTTATGCACCAAAACTCAAAAATGCAGGAAAACACTATATTTGTTAAAACGTTTTGTTTTGTTTGTGTTTTTAAGGTGTTTTATGGAAAAAAAAAAAAAAACTATCTCGATTGAAAGTTTTGTATATTCAAATCATTTTACATTTCTATACTTCAAAACGATAAAATTCATGAAAAGCCAATATAGACATAACCAAAGAAAAGTAAGAAAATATTGTTAGTTTAGTAGTTTTCAGCTTTTTTTCACCAAAACATAGAAAAGCAGGCAAAACGCATAACACTATTTGCTTAAAGAACTAATATATGTCAAACATGGGTTCTTTTGGTGTTTTCAAACATTTTATGCACCAAAACTCAGAAATGCTGGCAAAACACTATATTTGTTAAAATGTCTTATTTATGTGTTTTAAGGTGTTTTATGCAAAAATAAAATTTTTTTTTTTTCATAAAACATCTTAAAACACATAAATAAGATATTTTAACAAGTATAGTGTTTTGCCTGCATTTCAAGTTTTTGGTGTATAAAATGCTGATACACCTATATAACCCATTTTGACATATTTCTGTTCCTTAAACAAATATTGTGTAATCTTTAGTTTTTGCCTGCATTTCTGTGTTTTGGTGCAAAAAGCTGAAAACTAATAGAATAATATGTTTTTCTTATTTTTTCTTTTGTTTCTCTATATTGGCTTGATTTCATGAATTTCATCATTTTGAGACATAACATTGTAAAATGAATTCAATATATAAAATTTCCAATCGAGTTTTTTTTTTTTTTTCATAAAACATCTTAATAACACATAAATAAGATGTTTAAAGGAATATAGTCTTTGCGTGCATTTCTGAGTTTTGGTGCATAAAATGCTGAAAAAACCTTAATAACTCATTTTTTACATATTTCAGTTCCTTAAACAAATAGTGTGTAATCATGTGTTTTGTCTGCATTTTTGTGTTTTGGTGCAAAAAAGCTGACAACTATTTAAATAAATCGTTTTGGTTACTTTTACTTGCATTTCTCTATATTGGCTTGTTTTCACACCAAAACAAAAATGCAGGCAAAACGCATCATTACACATTATTTGTTTAAAGAACTCATATATGTCAAAATGGGTTATTATATTGTTTTCCAGCATTTTATGCACTAAAACTCAGAAATGGAAGCAAAACATTATATTTGTTGAAACTTCTTATTTATGTGTTTTCAAGGTGTTTTATGAAAAAAGACTATATCGATTGAAAATTTTTTATATTTGTCATTTTACACTTTTATACCTCAGAAAGATAAAATTGATGAAAATAAGGCAATATAGAGAAACCACAATAAATATAACATTAACGTGTTATTTTAGTAGTTTCAGCATTTTTTGCACTAAAACACAGAAATGCAGGCAAAACGCATGATGAAACACTATTTGTTTAGGGAACTGAATTATGGCAACAATGGGTTATTTTGGTGTTTTCCAGCATTTTATGCACCAAAACTCAAAAATGCAGGAAAACACTATATTTGTTAAAACGTTTTGTTTTGTTTATGTGTTTTTAAGGTGTTTTATGGAAAAAAAAAAACTATCTCGATTGAAAGTTTTGTATATTCAAATCATTTTACATTTCTATACTTCAAAACGATAAAATTCATGAAAAGCCAATATAGACATAACCAAAGAAAAAGTAAGAAAATATTGTTAGTTTAGTAGTTTTCAGCTTTTTTTCACCAAAACATAGAAAAGCAGGCAAAACGCATAACACTATTTGCTTAAAGAACTAATATATGTCAAACATGGGTTCTTTTGGTGTTTTCAAACATTTTATGCACCAAAACTCAGAAATGCTGGCAAAACACTATATTTGTTAAAATGTCTTATTTATGTGTTTTTAAGGTGTTTTATGCAAAAATAAAATTTTTTTTTTTTTTTCATAAAACATCTTAAAACACATAAATAAGATATTTTAACAAGTATAGTGTTTTGCCTGCATTTCAAGTTTTTGGTGTATAAAATGCTGATACACCTATATAACCCATTTTGACATATTTCTGTTCCTTAAACAAATATTGTGTAATCTTTAGTTTTGCCTGCATTTCTGTGTTTTGGTGCAAAAAAGCTGAAAACTAATAGAATAATATGTTTTTCTTATTTTTTCTTTTGTTTCTCTATATTGGCTTGATTTCATGAATTTCATCATTTTGAGACATAACATTGTAAAATGAATTCAATATATAAAATTTCCAATCGAGAAAGTTTTTTTTTTTTTTATAAACATCTTAATAACACATAAATAAGATGTTTAAAGGAATATAGTCTTTGCGTGCATTTCTGAGTTTTGGTGCATAAAATGCTGAAAACACCTTAATAACTCATTTTTTACATATTTCAGTTCCTTAAACAAATAGTGTGTAATCATGTGTTTTGTCTGCATTTTTGTGTTTTGGTGCAAAAAAAGCTGACAACTATTTAAATAAATCGTTTTGGTTACTTTTACTTGCATTTCTCTATATTGGCTTGTTTTCACACCAAAACAAAATGCAGGCAAAACGCATCATTACACATTATTTGTTTAAAGAACTCATATATGTCAAAATGGGTTATTATATTGTTTTCCAGCATTTTATGCACTAAAACTCAGAAATGGAAGCAAAACATTATATTTGTTGAAACTTCTTATTTATGTGTTTTCAAGGTGTTTTATGAAAAAAGACTATATCGATTGAAAATTTTTTATATTTGTCATTTTACACTTTTATACCTCAGAAAGATAAAATTGATGAAAATAAGGCAATATAGAGAAACCACAATAAATATAACATTAACGTGTTATTTTAGTAGTTTCAGCATTTTTTGCACTAAAACACAGAAATGCAGGCAAAACGCATGATGAAACACTATTTGTTTAGGGAACTGAATTATGGCAACAATGGGTTATTTTGGTGTTTTCCAGCATTTTATGCACCAAAACTCAAAAATGCAGGAAAACACTATATTTGTTAAAACGTTTTGTTTTGTTTATGTGTTTTAAGGTGTTTTATGGAAAAAAAAAAAAAAAAAATTCTATCTCGATTGAAAGTTTTGTATATTCAAATCATTTTACATTTCTATACTTCAAAACGATAAAATTCATGAAAAGCCAATATAGACATAACCAAAGAAAAAGTAAGAAAATATTGTTAGTTTAGTAGTTTTCAGCTTTTTTTCACCAAAACATAGAAAAGCAGGCAAAACGCATAACACTATTTGCTTAAAGAACTAATATATGTCAAACATGGGTTCTTTTGGTGTTTTCAAACATTTTATGCACCAAAACTCAGAAATGCTGGCAAAACACTATATTTGTTAAAATGTCTTATTTGTGTTTTTAAGGTGTTTTATGCAAAAAATAATTTTTTTTGTTTTTTTCATAAAACATCTAAATAAAACACATAAATAAGATATTTTAAGAAGTATAGTGTTTTGCCTGCATTTCCAAGTTTTTGGTGTATAAAATGCTGATACACCTATAAACCATTTTGACATATTTCTGTTCATTAAACAAATATTGTGTAATCTTTAGTTTTTGCCTGCATTTCTGTGTTTTGGTGCAAAAAAAGCTGAAACTACTAAAATAACACGTTAAATTTTTTTTTTTTTTTCATAAAACCTTAAAAACACATAAATAAGATATTTTAACAAGTATAGGTTTTTTTCCAAGTTTTTTTGTATAAAATGCTGATACCTTGAAAAATATTTTAAAAATTCTTGTTTCAGTTACACGGATTTTCAATGGTAGTTTTATAGTTCTATTGACAGATTAACATGATTTCTACTTTATATGTAGCAAAAACACTAATACGAACCAAGCTCCTCATATCTGTGGACGTTGAAAATTGTGGCTACATAACCTATATTTTCAAAACACTCTTGTTTGAGTCACACGGGTTTTAAGTGTAGTTTGATGGTTCCATTGACAGATTAACATCATATCTATCTTATCAATAGCATAAAAACCCTTATGAAAAAGGTTTCTCATCTTGGTGGACTTTGAAAAATAGTGGTTACATAAACTATACATTAAAAACTCTTGTTTTAGTTACACAGGTTTTTAATGGTAGTTTAATAGTTCTATTGACAGATTACAATGATTTCTACTTTATCAATAGCAAAAACACTCATATGAACCAAGCTCCTCATATCTGTGGTCTCTGAAAATTGTGGCAACATAACCTATATTTTAAAAAGACTCTTGCTTCAGTCACACCGATCTTTAAGGGTAGTTTGATGGTTCCATTGACAGATTAACATGATTACTACCTTACCAATAGCAAAAACACTCTTACAGATAAATTTTATCATCTCTGTGGACTGTGAAAACAGTGGCCGCATAACCTATGTTTTCAAAATACTCTTATTTCAGTCACACGGGTTTTTTGGGGTCATTTGATGGTTCTATTGACAGATTAACATGATACCTACTTGATTAGTGGCATAAAACTCTTACGAAAAGATTTCTCATCTCGGTGGACTTTGAAATACAGTGGCTGAATAATATATATTTTAAAAATTCTTGTTTCAGTTACACGGATTTTCAATGGTAGTTTTATAGTTCTATTGACAGATTAACATGATTTCTACTTTATATGTAGCAAAACACTAATACGAACCAAGCTCCTCATATCTGTGGACGTTGAAAATTGTGGCTACATAACCTATATTTTCAAAACACTCTTGTTTGAGTCACACGGGTTTTAAGTGTAGTTTGATGGTTCCATTGACAGATTAACATCATATCTATCTTATCAATAGCATAAAACCCTTATGAAAAGGTTTCTCATCTTGGTGGACTTTGAAAATAGTGGTTACATAAACTATACATTAAAAACTCTTGTTTTAGTTACACAGGTTTTTAATGGTAGTTTAATAGTTCTATTGACAGATTACAATGATTTCTACTTTATCAATAGCAAAACACTCATATGAACCAAGCTCCTCATATCTGTGGTCTCTGAAAATTGTGGCAACATAACCTATATTTTAAAAGACTCTTGCTTCAGTCACACCGATCTTTAAGGGTAGTTTGATGGTTCCATTGACAGATTAACATGATTACTACCTTACCAATAGCAAAAACACTCTTACAGATAAATTTTATCATCTCTGTGGACTGTGAAAACAGTGGCCGCGTAACCTATGTTTTCAAAATACTCTTATTTCAGTCACACGGGTTTTTTGGGGTCATTTGATGGTTCTATTGACAGATTAACATGATACCTACTTGATTAGTGGCATAAAACTCTTACGAAAAGATTTCTCATCTCGGTGGACTTTGAAATACAGTGGCTGAATAATATATATTTTAAAAATTCTTGTTTCAGTTACACGGATTTTCAATGGTAGTTTTATAGTTCTATTGACAGATTAACATGATTTCTACTTTATATGTAGCAAAAACACTAATACGAACCAAGCTCCTCATATCTGTGGACGTTGAAAATTGTGGCTACATAACCTATATTTTCAAAACTCTCTTGTTTGAGTCACACGGGTTTTTAAGTGTAGTTTGATGGTTCCATTGACAGATTAACATCATATCTATCTTATCAATAGCATAAAACCCTTATGAAAAGGTTTCTCATCTTGGTGGACTTTGAAAAATAGTGGTTACATAAACTATACATTAAAAACTCTTGTTTCAGTTACACAGGTTTTTAATGGTAGTTTAATAGTTCTATTGACAGATTACAATGATTTCTACTTTATCAATAGCAAAACACTCATATGAACCAAGCTCCTCATATCTGTGGTCTCTGAAAATTGTGGCAACATAACCTATATTTTAAAAGACTCTTGCTTCAGTCACACAGATCTTTAAGGGTAGTTTGATGGTTCCATTGACAGATTAACATGATTACTACCTTACCAATAGCAAAAACACTCTTACAGATAAATTTTATCATCTCTGTGGACTGTGAAAACAGTGGCCGCGTAACCTATGTTTTCAAAATACTCTTATTTCAGTCACACGGGTTTTTGGGGTCATTTGATGGTTCTATTGACAGATTAACATGATACCTACTTGATTAGTGGCATAAAACTCTTACGAAAAGATTTCTCATCTCGGTGGACTTTGAAATACAGTGGCTGAATAATATATATTTTAAAAAATTCTTGTTTCAGTTACACGGATTTTCAATGGTAGTTTTATAGTTCTATTGACAGATTAACATGATTTCTACTTTATATGTAGCAAAAACACTAATACGAACCAAGCTCCTCATATCTGTGGACGTTGAAAATTGTGGCTACATAACCTATATTTTCAAAACACTCTTGTTTGAGTCACACGGGTTTTAAGTGTAGTTTGATGGTTCCATTGACAGATTAACATCATATCTATCTTATCAATAGCATAAAACCCTTATGAAAAGGTTTCTCATCTTGGTGGACTTTGAAAATAGTGGTTACATAAACTATACATTAAAAACTCTTGTTTCAGTTACACAGGTTTTTAATGGTAGTTTAATAGTTCTATTGACAGATTACAATGATTTCTACTTTATCAATAGCAAAACACTCATATGAACCAAGCTCCTCATATCTGTGGTCTCTGAAAATTGTGGCAACATAACCTATATTTTAAAAGACTCTTGCTTCAGTCACACCGATCTTTAAGGGTAGTTTGATGGTTCCATTGACAGATTAACATGATTACTACCTTACCAATAGCAAAAACACTCTTACAGATAAATTTTATCATCTCTGTGGACTGTGAAAACAGTGGCCGCGTAACCTATGTTTTCAAAATACTCTTATTTCAGTCACACGGGTTTTTTGGGGTCATTTGATGGTTCTATTGACAGATTAACATGATACCTACTTGATTAGTGGCATAAAAACTCTTACGAAAAGATTTCTCATCTCGGTGGACTTTGAAATACAGTGGCTGAATAATATATATTTTAAAAAATTCTTGTTTCAGTTACACGGATTTTCAATGGTAGTTTTATAGTTCTATTGACAGATTAACATGATTTCTACTTTATATGTAGCAAAACACTAATACGAACCAAGCTCCTCATATCTGTGGACGTTGAAAATTGTGGCTACATAACCTATATTTTCAAAACACTCTTGTTTGAGTCACACGGGTTTTAAGTGTAGTTTGATGGTTCCATTGACAGATTAACATCATATCTATCTTATCAATAGCATAAAACCCTTATGAAAAGGTTTCTCATCTTGGTGGACTTTGAAAATAGTGGTTACATAAACTATACATTAAAAACTCTTGTTTCAGTTACACAGGTTTTTAATGGTAGTTTAATAGTTCTATTGACAGATTACAATGATTTCTACTTTATCAATAGCAAAAACACTCATATGAACCAAGCTCCTCATATCTGTGGTCTCTGAAAATTGTGGCAACATAACCTATATTTTAAAAGACTCTTGCTTCAGTCACACCGATCTTTAAGGGTAGTTTGATGGTTCCATTGACAGATTAACATGATTACTACCTTACCAATAGCAAAAACACTCTTACAGATAAATTTTATCATCTCTGTGGACTGTGAAAACAGTGGCCGCGTAACCTATATTTTCAAAATACTCTTATTTCAGTCACACGGGTTTTTTGGGGTCATTTGATGGTTCTATTGACAGATTAACATGATACCTACTTGATTAGTGGCATAAAACTCTTACGAAAAGATTTCTCATCTCGGTGGACTTTGAAATACAGTGGCTGAATAATATATATTTTAAAAATTCTTGTTTCAGTTACACGGATTTTCAATGGTAGTTTTATAGTTCTATTGACAGATTAACATGATTTCTACTTTATATGTAGCAAAACACTAATACGAACCAAGCTCCTCATATCTGTGGACGTTGAAAATTGTGGCTACATAACCTATATTTTCAAAACACTCTTGTTTGAGTCACACGGGTTTTAAGTGTAGTTTGATGGTTCCATTGACAGATTAACATCATATCTATCTTATCAATAGCATAAAACCCTTATGAAAAAGGTTTCTCATCTTGGTGGACTTTGAAAATAGTGGTTACATAAACTATACATTAAAAACTCTTGTTTCAGTTCCACAGGTTTTTAATGGTAGTTTAATAGTTCTATTGACAGATTACAATGATTTCTACTTTATCAATAGCAAAAACACTCATATGAACCAAGCTCCTCATATCTGTGGTCTCTGAAAATTGTGGCAAAATAACCTATATTTTAAAAGACTCTTGCTTCAGTCACACCGATCTTTAAGGGTAGTTTGATGGTTCCATTGAAAACATAACAATGTAAAAAGAAACTTATATACAAAATTTTGAATCGAGATACTTTTTTTCATAAAACATGTTAAAACCACATAAATAAGACGTTTAGAGAAATATAGTCTTTTGCGTACATTTCTGAGTTTTGGTGCATAAAATGCTGAAAACACCTTAATAACCCTTTTTTGACATATTTCAGTTCCTTAAACAAATAGTGTGTAATCATGCGTTTTGTCTGCATGAATAACACTATATGTTTAAAGAACTGAGAAAAATTTGTTTGTCCTGCAAGAGAAAAGGAGAGATATTACGTAGTTTGACCTGTAAGAAATAAGTATTAATTAAACCTGTAAAAAAAAATAATAATTATCTTACCTACACTCTCACACACACACACACACACACACACACACACACACACACACACATACTTTTAATGTAAGATTGGATAAGTGTAGATATGGAGACGGGGCCACACGAGCATAAAGCCCAGGCCCTGTAAAACTACAACTAGGTAAATACAACTAGGTAAATACACACACACACACACACACACACACAAGATGCTTATTTTAGCCAAAAGTCAAGATAGAACCATTTCCTCAACTTTTCCCTCTTCATTGCGAGGTTTGCATACTTCCATCCAGCTTGTACAGAACACTGCCTCTGTGCGCCTCTAGTCATCACCAGCCAGCGTGTCTGCGGTCATCTCTTCAGAACAACCCAGACCAGTGAACGCACCTACCAAGCAACCCTGGAACAACAAAAAATACCATATAAAACCACACACCCAAAAATAAATAAAACTGAGGCTCCAGGATTGCCACCATGGTGCACTAACCAGGGCATTACTGAAGAAGACTAGATAATTAACATGTACCTGGAAGAGAATGGTTAGCAGCGCCGCCTATCGCCCTATGCCTAACACCTAATGCCTTGCAAACCGTAATTTGTACTCGACTTTATTACGAAGAGTTGCTCCAGCGGTGTCAGTCCCACGGTGTGAGGAGAAGGAGGGAGTTAGTGTGGTGTGATTATCAAAGCTAGTATTTCATTATTAACGGAGATCAGTATAGAGTCACGTGGTTCAGGTTAATGCTTAGTACTTTACTGCAGTGATAACGAGGCTTAAATAACAACCTCAACTTACCAAATCCAACGCGAGGGTGAATATAAAGCTGAACAAGCAGTTTTCTTGAGTTTTCAATTGAGTGGGATATTACTTCAAATTAGTTTATGGTAAGCATTGGAGTGGTGATTATTTGTGAATGATTGTGTGTGTTAGATTAGGTATAAGATTTTTCTTTTCCATTTCAGATTGCACATTTTTGTGTGATAGGGGTGCTAACCTGCAAGACACAATGAAATGCATTCTTAGGTATGCTGTGACAAACTCCTTGGCTGTGCAATACAACTGCTGTGGCAAAGGAGAGAAACACAGTTTTTGCCATCTTGAAGTTGCAGGATACCATTATCAGTAAGTATAGTAGTTCAATTTGTTTGAATCTATTTATCTATTCTATTCTCTTATGCCTCACTCTCTGCAGGAGTGTCCCATAACGGGTGGCTACGGCAGAAGAGCCTCCACCTCCCTCTGTCCATACATTCTCTTCTTGCTTGTTCTAGCACTCCTTTCCCACTCAAGTAAAATTTTTGAGTGCTGTTTGTTTCATGTAACATATCAGTGATATTTATATACTGTCTTTACAATATAAGTCTTGTAGAGATGGTAGTCCAATAGTAAAGTGTAGGTCACACAACCAAATGTTCAAGTTTTTGGAAACTGTCACCATATTTAATGAGGTAAATAGAAATTGACTAATTTTATTTTGACAAAGTGTGTGCAAGCATGAAGACTATAGGCATACAACAGCAGCCTCTGTCAAAGTCATTATGAAAGAATGGTTCCACACAGCCAGAGACCGAGATGGAGGGTGATGAAGGAGGATTTAAGTGTAAACCACTAACAACAGTGTGAACACACACAAATAATAGTGAAGCTTTGCAGGTCACAGCTGTGAGTGTTATGCATGCACCACATAACATAACATCCAAAACTCCTCAAAACACACCCCAAATGCTCCCAAGAACCCCAAAACCCACCAAACACACTCAAAACACCTCAAAACACACCCAAACAGACACAAAACACACCCAAATGTATCCAAACACACTCACTTGCACCTCTTCCTTATGTGTGAGTCTGTAATACACTTCCTTGATCTGGGAGAAGGTGGTGATGGCGGTGGACAAAACGGGTGTGGTGTTTTTCAAGGCTGTTTTAATCTCCGTCCTTGACTTCAAATAAATTGGCGTGTCGTTTTCTGCGGACCTGCAAATGTTTGGTTAGATTAGATTAGGTTAGGGAAAAATAAACAAATAAAATTAGAAGGTTAGGTTAGATTGAGAGAAGAATATGACATTCAAACAACAAGATTGCATAGTAAAAAGCTGAGGAAGGGAAGATGTCTGAGAGATGTTAAAAAATAGAGTTTCCCGCAAAGATGTGTTGAGACGTGGAACAGTTTGGGTGAAGAAGTGGTGTCACCAACGAGTGTGCACAGTTTCAAAGAAAAATTGGATAAGTGTACACCTTTTAACTTTCAAATTAAAAAACCTGAACTTCAAATTATAAAAGTTGACTTTCAAATTAAAAAAAGATTAATTTTGTCTATTTCCACCATCACTGGTTTCCAACACCACCCATTTTCACCATCACCCATTTCCACTTTCACCCATTTCCGCTGATCCATTTCCACTGCCACTACTCTTTTCCATTCACCCATTTTCACTGATCCAGCTCCACCATCACCTATTTCCACCATCACCCATTTCCACCACTACCCATTTCCACCATCACCCCTACCACCACCACCACCACCACCACCACCACCACCACCACCACCACCACCACCACCACCACCACCACCACCACCACCACCACCACCACCACCACCACCACCACCACCACCACCACTACCACCACCACCACCACTACCACCACCACCACCACCACCCACCACTACCACCACCACCACCACCACCACCACCACCACCACTACCATCACCACCACCACTACCACCACCACCACCACCACCACCACCACCACCACCACCACCACCACCACCACCACCACCACCACCACCACCACCACCACCACCACCACACCACCACCACCACCACCACCACCACCACCACCACCACCACCACCACCACCACCACCACCACCACCACCACCCACCACCACCACAACACCACCACCACCACCACCACCACCACACCACCACCACCACCACCATCACCACACCACCACCACCACAACCACCAGTATCACCACAACATCACCACCACCACCACCACAACCATTGTTGAAAGTAAGGAAAAAAAAAAAAATGAAGTCACACCACCTGCTAGTGTTTGAACATGCAGATGAGACACACATCCAAACATCACCCAAACACAACACAAAGCACACTCAAAACACCCAAAAAAACATCCCTAAACACACACTCAAATATCCCCAAATCCCCAAAACACTCAAACACCCAAAAACACACACAAACCCCACAAAAACACACTCTTTCACCCCAAACACCCCAAAAAACTCCAAAACACACCCAAACCCTCCAGTTTTGAAGTGATGTTTGATGATCTATTGACAGATTAACATGATATCTATCAAATCAAAAGCAGAAACACTCTTAAGAACAAACTTCCTCATAACTGTGGACTTTGAAAACAGTGGCGCCTAAGTTGTATTTCTAAAAGACTCCTGTTTCAGTAACACGGTTAATGAAAGACAACACTAATATTTCAATCACCCCCAAAAAACATGCCTGCCCTGCGCTTTACAAATCAGAATTAGAATGTACACCAATAACACCCCTACACCACAAAACACACCCAAACCATTTTAAAATGCTCAAAATCCCAAGATCCTGGAGGGCCTTGTACCAAATGTGGGCATACAACTTAACCATATCCAAGAAGGCGGTTGTGCTATGTGAAGAGGAAAGAAGCAACGGCTCATAAAATAAAGACTTGCATGCACAACTCCTTCTCACACAATGGTGCTCACCTCTTCAACGCTGTGCCGGACACCATCAGGAACCTGACGGGTCACACCGGACCTCTTCACGAAAAGGTTACACAGATGGTTGTCTACAATACCAGACGAGCCCCAATACCAGGACACTCCAGCTCAACTGGCAACTCACTCATCACATGGAGGGTTGACGGCAAGGCTGAACTGCCTGGCCACAGCAGAGGCCCACCTCAGCTGCGTCCATCATACCATGAAATTATACAACACTAACAAAAGTGAGTGAGTACATTAACCCAAAACACACTCAAAACACTATGCAACACTTCAAAATATTAACAAATAAACCCATAACTCAACTACAAACACCTAACTACACAAAAATCATCCCCACACACTACCAAGACACTCCACACATATGCACAGGCCACTTAAAACACCCACCACACACTCCCAAGACACTCCACACACACGCACAGACAACTTCAAACCCTTAAAACTAATCTAAAACACCATACAACACCTCAAAATTCCCCTAACCGCACTCAGAGCACACCCATACATTCAAATACCACTCTACACCACACTCAAGATATGTAAAATATACTTAAAAACATCTAACACACACTGAAAACACCCTGCAACACTACCAAACACACTCAAAATACTTCAGGTATAACCCAAAACACAAAAATGCGTTATAAAGAACGGTAACATTAAAAGGGACTTACCTAAATATTGTGGCTTGGCTCCTCCTCTTCTTCCACTTCCATTTTCGTTTCTTCTTCGTCCTCTTCCTTTTTCTTTCTTCTACTGCTTCCATCTACACGCCTGAGCCTAGAAACACATCAAAACACTTAGAAAACACGAGATATTAGGCAAAATATTGAGGAAGTGTAGGGAGAGTGGCTTGCCTGCTCCTCCACTTATTCCTCCCTTTCTCATTCCTTCCTCCTCATCCTCCTTTATTTCTCTTTTCTTCTTCCTTCTGCTACTAATATCTACACACCTGGGCCAAGAAACACAGGAAAACACGTAGAAATCACTAGATATTAGGCAAAATATCGACGAACTGGGCGGTAGGGAGGGAGGGACGCAAGCCTGGGCCATGATGATTCACCACCTTGGCTGTGACGTCATCAAGAGCGCGGGAATAGTGGCGAATCGGCTGATTTACGTAAATAATTTTAAAAATGACTTCAAGAAAAAACCAAGCCAAGGCCGAATGCTTACTTTTTTATGACTTATTAGATACTTTAATCAATATCCAAAACATCAAAACATCTCCTGCTTAACTAGTTTTAAAAAACTGTCTAAATTAAGTATATAAAATGTATATAAACATTTTCACTCATAACGCTGCCAAAACGTCCAGCCATTTCGACTTTATATTTCTTTCGAAAAATATTAGACAATATAAACTCTCTTCTCAGGCATCCAACACTGACCCACAACCAGAAGTGAACGAGTGAAAGAGCATTAATGTAAAACAAAACCATTAAACTCTAAACTCATTAAAAACTCTTGTAAAGTCCAGATATTTTCACTTGGCGAGTATTTTAACACATTCTACAGAGTCTGAGCTTTCTTTTAAGGCATTCTACAACGAGTTTGACCGTCAAACAGAAACGTAAATAAATAAAATTGAAAAAAATAAGACTTACGTTAAACGGGACAAAACACCACTTTAAAGTCCACATATTTCACTCAATGGAATTATTTCACGCCTAAAAAAGCACAGGTAATTTCTATATACTACAAAGGCCCAGTTACACCTAGAAATTAAATAGTTGAAATGAGAGATGGAAAATTTGGACGGTTATGGCAGCTCATATTTAAGCTATAAAACACCACTAAACGACACACATTTACCGAACACAGGCGCGGAACACACTTCAAACACAACGAAATATTCATAGAAACCCTAAAAACACACCATGGAAGCGTAATATTATTTTTAGAGAATATATCAAAAAAAGTATTGGAACCCGCAGGTTGCCACGGGGGACAGGGGAGGTGCTCGGGGGCGGGCGGGCGGGCGGGCTCCATAATCCTTATGTTGCATTTAATAGCAAATAATAGCTGGTAATACTGACAACTGCTCGTTATATCCATCACCTTTTCAACATTTGGGCACTGTTTTCACTCTCCTATGCAAAGAAAACCTACAAATAAGAGAGTGGCCTTAGAAATACCTGAAATAAATGATGGTGAGGCGTTGTGGTGAAGAGTTGCATTGCTCTCTTGTCTCGCCGCTGGTGCTGTCGGGAATGTCATCACTTCACTTTGTGTGTGTGGGTGTATATGGGCATGTTGAGTGTGTTTATGGGGTGTATAAGCAACACCAAACACCACACGGCCGTCACCATAAGTTTGTTGACATGGAGCAGACGTGCACTCGCCCACCACACTTCTTTCCCTCCTTACACACTAATCCCTTATCAACACCACTGCCACACCTTACACACCTGTTCCTTGGTGCATTAATAACCTCCACCACCTCTGTCACGGCACTGTCACCTCTATACAGGCTGCAAATATAACGGCACTCCAGTGAGCTCACCCCTGTGTCTTGGCGGGAGGTACCGACGCCATCATCACCTGTGGCTTTCTAAAGGAATTCACTCTCTTCTCCTTGCCCGCTACAAATTCCAATACTATGTCCTTGTATGTGTTCAAGTCTCACTCTTTCAAAATTACCACGGAATTTTGTGTGCAATATTCAGTGTTATTATGGTTTTAGTTGATTTAAGGATACGAGTAGCCATTGGGAGCTTCAAAATGTCGACATTACCAAACTCAACATTCACCACACATAATATATAAACTAATAAAAAATACAGAAATAAATAAGAAAAGAATCCGAAACAACAAAAATAACACATAATCATAAAAAAAGATAAACAGTGGAGATGAGAAAATATCGACATTACCACCACCACCACCACCATTACACATCACGACATTAAAAACCAATAAAAAGCAACACAAATAAATAAAAAAAAAAAAAAATACAAAATGTGTGTGGTGATAGAGGGAAAGAGAGCAGTGTGTGTGTGTGTGTGTGTGTGTGTGTGTGTGTTCATAGAGGGAAAGAGCAGTAACATAACATATAACATAAATAATAGGATAACAAAGGGCCACCAGGGCACATCTAGGTTATCCTGTATCAGTCGCACAGCGACCTCGTCATCAGTACTCAAAGATACACTTACAAGTACACAATACATTATATACTAATTCTAAATATTTGGCCCATTAACAGGGCTAAGTCCTGCAGTGAAATCCTCTACAATTTGTGGTCCCCATACATGGGGATCACTATCATGCAGTGCTATACATAATTATAAATCTAATAAATGATTTCTAGTCCTACTTCCCTCCTCTAAGGTAAAGAAAGATCTCACATCTATGTAGTTTGTATCTGAGAACATTTTAAATAACTGTATCATATCCCCTCTTATACATCTCCTCTCAAATGAAAACATGTTTAATTCCTTTAATCTCTCTCTATACTCCAGGCGCTTTAATGCTGGTATCATCCTAGTTGCTCTTCTCTGAACTGCTTCTAACATGTTGATATCCTGCCTATATTGGGGTGACCAGGCCTGTATGCAATACTCTAAATGGGGCCTAACATGGAATTATATAAGCTACGCACCACTTCCTTACTTTTATAACTAACATTTCTATTTATATAACCCAGGATCCTATTTGCCCTATTTCTTGCTTCTAAACATTGCTTTGAAAATTTCATAGTCTTGTCTATCACTACTCCTAAATCCTTTCCTTCCTCTACTGCCTCTAGCCAACATCCCTCCATCTGATAGGTCTCTCCCTTCAGCGGACTTCATATTTGAGTCGGACTATAGCTTCGGCGAAGTCACACAGACACTTAAAGAAGAATATAAGACTATCATAAAATAAAAGGAGAATATTGTCAGGAAAATAATGAATGCGCAATTAGCTATCACTTTCAATCACTCCGTTTCCATCCTTGCTTGTGTTTGTTTTCCAGTCATATGTTGCAGTTGTCATTTCGTGTATATAGCAGTACGTCCTTCTTACCTTGAAACAGAATTCCGGTGTCCGATTATATCTTTAATAACTAACTTGGCTAGACTGAACCTTACAGTATGTATATTCCCCTCGGGAGTGCTAAAGTCTATTCCCTCGTGAGCGCCTAAGACTGAACCTTATGTATTATTCCCTCGGCAGTCGTGTAAATACCAGAGTGAACCAGTCACCGCCTCACCAGTCACCGGTCACCACAGGCTCCACGTCATGTGCCCCAGTCTGCAGCCTGCTGCACCCACACCCTCGCTCAACCATCCACCCACCATACACAGTTACACACACTCACACACACAGGAAACTTATACACAAGGAAATCAGCCATATTTTTATCTTTCTTAAGTATGCTTTACAGTAATAACACCATTCCATAGCATAAGTACAGTACAATCTTCCTACATCTTGGCTAGCCTCACGTCGCGCTGCCTCCCCCCGCTCGGCTCCCAATGCCAGCTCGCTCACTTGCTCATCCACACCACACCCGAACATTCACAACCTTGTTCATGTTACTGTATTCAAACAAAGGAATAGGAGATTCAGAACACTAGTGACAAATGTGAATAGAAACAACATAGATGCGAGTAAAGAGAATATAGAAGGTATAGAAAGATAGAAAATATATTATACACTAAATAAGAATCGAGATGATAGAAATATGAATGGAAAGATGGAAAAGATAAAAAAAAAAAAAACAGACGAAAGAGAAGAAAGACAACGATCAAGTCAGAATAGATAGAAAATAAGACAGGATAGATAAAGTTGAGAAAGGTGTGTGTGTGTGTGTGTGTGTGTATTTACCTAGTTGTAGTTTTACAGGGCCTGGGCTTTATGCTCCTGTGGTCCCGTCTCCATATCTACACTTATCCAATTTTTCTTTAAAACTATGTACACTCTTTGCTGATACAACTTCCTCACTCAAACTGTTCCAAGTCTCAACACATCTGTGTGTGTGTGTGTGTGTGTGTGTGTGTGTGTCCAGGTATTATCCCCTCGAAGGGGGGGTGTCGGGTGTGACAGTGGCGAGCTGCTCATCATTGCCTGGCCGTAAGTAATAAATAGGATCAGAGGCGAGGGATGATAATGGAATAAGAGTAGTGGTAAAAATACCATGTGTTTGACCCAGTTGCATGAGAGAGAGAGAGAGAGAGAGAGAGAGAGAGAGAGAGAGAGAGAGAGAGAGAGAGAGAGAGAGAGAGAGAGAGAGAGAGAGAGAGAGAGGCCTGCAAGAGAACAATATAAATGGTTAATTTGACCTGCATGAGAAAAAGAAAGATTAGGTTGACACAGTATGTGTGGATGTACCTTTTTGTAGTGTGTTGAGTCAACACTTATAATAAAGGTAGCAGAAAAAAACAATGGTTTATTTGTGTTTTTATTTCCTGTTTACTATCTAAATATGATATTTAAACAATAATGAATACTTCAATGTATTAATCATGCTGTGTCTCATCATAATTGTTATCATTGTTCTAAAAATGTTGAAGACAAAACTATAAGTCAGGGTACTCTAGTCTCTCAATCCTAATGATGATCAAAACTGTAAGGGAAACTGTCTTACATGATAAAGGTGTTAACCTCAGGCAACACACACAAACAAACAAAGGGCTCTCACAAAATAATAACAAGGTGGGAGGCCCAACTTAGTTTGAAATGTGTCTTAACCCTTAATTCTCTTCCAATGGGATTACTTTGAAAAAAAAAAGTGAAAAAGTTAAGCAGTGAAAAATTGACATTTGAGTAATTATCAGGATAATGGGTAGGAATGACGTGTAGGAGGGGCTTAGTTTCACAGAACAGAAAATACTTGAGTCACTAATGATTATAATGGAACACATGCAGCATGTTGAGTGAATTTCAGTTTTTTGAAGCATACACAATAAATGTAACAAGCAAAAGAAGTAAGGTATATATAGAGAAAAGTAAATTGGTGTACATGCAGACAAAAGCTACATAGTTGATCACATCAAGTATGCAAGATGCCACAACAGAGCATACACCATTACCACAGACCTCAGACATTATTAGCATTATATATCAGCGTTGAAACTAACACAATAAGCATATCACCATTCAAAGTTACAAAATAAAAGATGCATGTTTAAGCACCTAGAAGCAGGTGGGGTGGTTTTGTGGGAATACCCACGTGTTTGTAAGCCCTAGCTACAGCCAAAATATCACTAAAGAGTATGTATGGAAAGCAGAGACGTCACACAAGCAAGTCAAATATACATTAAGCATTTGAACACATAGCTAGGTATCCTACATCAATGCAAACAAACATGTTTCAATTCAGAAAAAAAATCATACCATTGTCTTTCCATTCATGAAAACCAGTTAGACTGGCAATAAAGTATATTTGGTCAAGGATATGAATATAATCAGTGAGGCAAAGCAAAAACAATGTAAAGCAAAGCAATACAAACTACACACAAGTGTAATAGGAAAACCTAAAGGTAATAACATTCACTTCTCATGCACAAAACTGTACTACAACACAATAAGCACACTTTAGTATTGGTTCAACCTAAATCAAGCAAACACCACCATAGATACAACATACGACTAATTGTTACCTTGAAAAAAAGTATTCATGCACGACACACTAACAAACGAGGACTTAACAATAAACATGCTATACAGGAAATAGATTACATACCTTTTCCTTCACAGGCCATATTGAAGCTGAAATCAATCAATCAAAAATACAATATCATAACAATATACAGCAAATCCTCGTTATACGGTACATATGCGTTCCTGAAAACCTTAGCGTAAATCAAAATTACCGCATACTGAACCCATTACAACATGTAATAGTAAGGAATGCGTTCCAGCACGTCAAAAGTCACCCATACACAAATTAAAGCTACACCAGTTTCTTTGCAGACGACACAAAACTTTTGAAGAAAGTTGGCTCGCACGATGATGGTGGAACTCTACAGCAGGACTTAGATAGACTATGGGAATGGAGGAAAAGATGGGAGATGGAATTCAACATTAACAAATGTAGCATAATGGAATTTGAAAAGAGCAAAAAAAAAAAGGATAACAAGACAATACAAACTTGGAGAAGAGAAGATTGAGAAGGTGGAAAGTGAAAAGGACCTGGGAGTTCTCATAACAAAGGAAATGTCCCCCAATAAACATATCAATCAAATTGTTGGTGAGACCTACAACTTACTGAGAAATATTACAATTGCATTCACATATATTGATGAAGATATGGTGAAAAAGTTATTGGCATCCTTGATCAGACCACGACTGGAGTATGCAGCAGTACTGTGGTCACCTCACACCAGGAAGAATATCACCAAAATTGAAAGGCTACAAAGAGCGGCCACCAAACTGGCCCAAACCTTGTCGGCTCTTACGTATGAAAAGAGACTGGACTGACCAACACTGGAGCAGAGAAGAGAAAGAGGCGACCTGTTGACCATCTACAGAATAATGGATAATATGGAGCTTCCTGATAGGATGGACCTGCTCAAGAGGGACACAAGGGACACAGGAGGACATGGACTAAAACTCACAAAAGACATTTACGGAAGAGACTTCAAGAAAAACAGCTTCCCCCATAGAGTGATATATATATGTAACGGACTGGACAGAGAGGTGGTGTGTGCAAAATCCACCACCACCACCACTTGAACACAAAATTAGACACTGTGAGATACAGAGATGCGACAACACCACCATAGGCTTCCCCCCGTAAAATACAACTAGGTAAATACACACACACACACACACACACACACACACACACACACACACACACACACACACACACACACACACAATTTGGGAAATAATTACAAGTTCACTAAATGAAGTGAAAGTTCCACTAGAATGGAAGACAGCCAAGGTAATACCGATATTTTAAGGACGAAAGGCAACTGAACCACTAAACTACAGACCAGTGTCACTTACAAGCATTTTGGGGAAGTTGTGTTAAATAATTATCAAAGAAAAATGTGTTAAACATCTGGAAGAAGAAAAAGTCATATAAAACAGACAATTGGGTTCAGGACAGGATGGTCATGTGTATCAAAATTATTAAGCTTCTACTCAAGAGTTACAGAAGGACTGGAAAGCAGAGACGGATGGTGGACACAGTATACCTGGACATGAAAAAGGCTTTTGATAAAGTCCTCATGAAAGATTACTTTAGAAAGTAGAGAACATAGGAGGATAGCATGGAACCTTATCAGAATGGATAAGGGATTATTTGAAGGACAGGAAATGAGAACTGTGATCAGAGATACATACTCAACTTGGGGTTAAGTAACCAGCAGAGTGCAACACTGGTCAGTGTTAGCCCCCATTATGTTCCAGATTTATGTAAACGACATTTACAATGGGGTAAATAGTTATATTAATCTATTTGCTGATGATGCAAAGCTGCTAAGAGTTGTCAAAACCAGGGAGGACGTTTTGCTGTTACAACAGGAAGATATAAACAAGATCTATGAATGGAGCAGGAAGTGGAAATTGGAGTTTAATGCAAAGAAATGTCACGTAATGGAACTAAGAAAGAGTAAGAGAAGACCAGTATGGAACTACCTGATGGATAAGGAACAAATAATGAAGACTAAAGAGGAAAAAGATCTGGGAGTGATTATACAGGAAAATCTGAACCCAAAAAACACATAAGCAAGATATTTGGATTATATATCATGTAAAATGTTGACAAATATAAGAATGACATTTTAATTCACGGACAAAGATATGATGAAAAAAATCATCACAAGCATGATACGCCCAAGGCTGGAATATGCAGCTGTAGTGTGGTCTCCACGAGTTCTGAAAAGGATATAAGAAGATTAGAACAGATACAGAAGATTGCTAAAAAGATGGTGTCAGAACTAAAGGATCTAATATACAAAGAATGGCTGAAGGAAATGTAACTGTCAACCTTACAAGATAAAAGAGAATGAGGGGACCTAATAATAATGTACAAGAGAGTCAATGGCATTGAAAAAAAAAATAGACAAGGAAGACCTGGTGCTGGTGATGGCGGTGGACAAAACAGGTGTGGTGACTTCAAATAAATCGGCGTGTTGTTTTCTGCGGATCTGCAAATATTTGGTTACGTTAGATTAGGTTAGTAAAAAACAAATAAATAAATAAATAAATAAAATTACAAGGTTAGGTTAGATTAAAAGAAGAATACGACATTCAAACAACAAGATCGCATAGTAAAAAGCTGAGGAAGGGAAGATGTCTGAGAGACGTTAAAAAATATAGTTTCCTGCAAAGATGTGCTCAGACGTGCAACAGTTTGGGTAAAGAAGTGGTGTCAGCAACGAGTGTGCAGAGTTTGAAAAAAAAATTGGATAAGTGTAGATATTGAAATGAGGCCACACAAGCATAAAGCCCAGGCCCTGTAAAACTACAACTAGGTAAATACACAAACACATAAACACACACACACACAGAAAATTAGAGAGACTACAAAAAATGGCTACAAGAATGGTTCCAGAATTTAAAGGGATGGCATATGAGGAGAGACTAAAGGCAATGGATCTACCAACCTTGGAGCAGAGAAGAGAGAGAGGGGATCTGATACAAGTTTATAAATTGATTAACGGAATGGATGAAGTGGATAATGAGAAACTGATCCTGAGAGAAGAATATGACTTTAGAAGCACAAGATCGCATAGTAAGAAACTAAGGAAGGACGATGTCTGAGAGATGTTAAAAATTTAGTTTCCGCAAAGATGTGTTGAGACTTGGAACAGTTTGAGTGAGGAAGTGGTGTCAGCAAAGAGTGTGCATAGTTTTAAAGAAAAATTAGATAATTATAGATATGGAGACGGGACCACACGAGCATAAAGCCCAGGCCCTGTAAAACTACAACTAGGTAAATACACACCTGTTGTATAGTATTTGCAGTGGCCTGGGTGAGTAGTGTAGACTCGTTTTTCATGAAATCAAGTGTTAGAGAATCATGAGTAAAGAAGAGATTCCATCTAAATGCAGGTATGAGACTACGGAAAGAATGAAAGAAGATGATGACTATGTTGATGAGGGAGTAAGCCCATTCGAAGGTTTTGATACAGCAAATAAATACTTCACTATTCAAACAAATAGTGTGTAAACATGCGTTTTGTCTACATTTCTGTGTTTAGGTGTAAAAAAGGATGAAAACTGTTAAAATAACATGTTTTTGTTACTTCTACTCTAATATCTCTATATTAGCTAGTTTTCGCACTAAAACACAAAAATGCACACAAAACGCATCATTATACAATATTTGTGAAATATTAAAAAAATGGGTTATTATGATTTCCTGCATTTTATGCACTACAACACAAAAAATGCAGGCAAAACGCATGATAATACACTATTTGTTTAAGAAAATGAATTGTCAACAATGGGTTATTTTGGTGTTTACCAGGATTTTATGCACCACAACTCAGAAAAGCAGGCAAAACTTTATATTTGCTAAAATGTCTTATTTATGTGTTTTTCAGGTGTTTTATGAAAAAAAAAAAAAAAAAAAAAAAAAAACACGATTGAAAATTTTGTATATTCAAGTAATTTTTCATGTTTATGCCTCAGAATGACAGAATGATAAAATTGATGAAAATAAGGAAATATAGAGAAACCAAAGAAAGAGGAACAAAAAAGTCTTATTTTAGTAGTTTCCAGCTTTTTTTGCACCAAAACACAGAAAAGCAGGCAAAACACATGAATAACACTGTTTGCTTAAAGAACTGATATATGTCAAACATGGGTTATTTTGGTGTTTTCCAACATTTTATGCACCAAAACTCAGAAATGCTGGCAAAACACTATATTTGTTAAAACGTCTTATATATGTGTTTTTAAGGTGTTTTGAAAAAAAAAACATTAAAAAAGCACAAAACGCATAAAAAGATGTTTTAACAAATATATGTGTTTATGATCTGCATTTTCCAACATTTTATGTAAAAACTAAATGCTGAAACACCAATATAACCCATTTTGACATATTTCTGTTCCTTAAACAAATATTGTGTAATCTTTAGTTTTTGCCTGCATTTCTGTGTTTTGGTGCAAAAAAAAATTGAAAACTTATAGAATAATATGTTTTTCTTATTTTTTCTTTTGTTTCTCTATATTGGCTTGATTTCATGAATTTCATCATTTTGAGACATAACATTGTAAAATGAATTCAATATATAAAATTTCCAATCGAGTTTTTTTTTTTTCATAAAACATCTTAATAACACATAAATAAGATGTTTAAAGGAATATAGTCTTTGCGTGCATTTCTGAGTTTTGGTGCATAAAATGCTGGAAAACACCTTAATAACTCATTTTTTACATATTTCAGTTCCTTAAACAAATAGTGTGTAATCATGTGTTTTGTCTGCATTTTGTGTTTTGGTGCAAAAAAGCTGACAACTATTTAAATAAATCGTTTTGGTTACTTTTACTTGCATTTCTCTATATTGGCTTGTTTTCACACCAAAACAAAATGCAGGCAAAACGCATCATTACACATTATTTGTTTAAAGAACTCATATATGTCAAAATGGGTTATTATATTGTTTTCCAGCATTTTATGCACTAAAACTCAGAAATGGAAGCAAAACATTATATTTGTTGAAACTTCTTATTTATGTGTTTTCAAGGTGTTTTATGAAAAAAGACTATATCGATTGAAAATTTTTTATATTTGTCATTTTACACTTTTATACCTCAGAAAGATAAAATTGATGAAAATAAGGCAATATAGAGAAACCACAATAAATATAACATTAACGTGTTATTTTAGTAGTTTCAGCATTTTTTGCACTAAAACACAGAAATGCAGGCAAAACGCATGATGAAACACTATTTGTTTAGGGAACTGAATTATGGCAACAATGGGTTATTTTGGTGTTTTCCAGCATTTTATGCACCAAAACTCAAAAATGCAGGAAAACACTATATTTGTTAAAACGTTTTGTTTTGTTTATGTGTTTTAAGGTGTTTTATGGAAAAAAAAAAAAAACTCGATTGAAAGTTTTGTATATTCAAGTCATTTTACATTTCTATACTTCAAAACGATAAAATTCATGAAAAGACAATATAGACATAACCAAAGAAAAAGTAAGAAAATATTGTTAGTTTAGTAGTTTTCAGCTTTTTTCACCAAAACATAGAAAAGCAGGCAAAACGCATAACACTATTTGCTTAAAGAACTAATATATGTCAAACATGGGTTCTTTTGGTGTTTTCAAACATTTTATGCACCAAAACTCAGAAATGCTGGCAAAACACTATATTTGTTAAAATGTCTTATTTATGTGTTTTAAGGTGTTTTATGCAAAAATAAAATAAAATTTTTTTTTCATAAAACATCTTAAAACTCATAAATAAGATATTTTAACAAGTATAGTGTTTTGCCTGCATTTCAAGTTTTGGTGTATAAAATGCTGATACACCTATATAACCCATTTTGACATATTTCTGTTCCTTAAACAAATATTGTGTAATCTTTAGTTTTGCCTGCATTTCTGTGTTTTGGTGCAAAAAGCTGAAAACTAAAAATAATAATATGTTTTTCTTATTTTTTCTTTTGTTTCTCTATATTGGCTTGATTTCATGAATTTCATCATTTTGAGACATAACATTGTAAAATGAATTCAATATATAAAATTTCCAATCGAGAAAGTTTTTTTTTTTTTTTTCATAAAACATCTTAATAACACATAAATAAGATGTTTAAAGGAATATAGTCTTTGCGTGCATTTCTGAGTTTTGGTGCATAAAATGCTGGAAAACACCTTAATAACTCATTTTTTACATATTTCAGTTCCTTAAACAAATAGTGTGTAATCATGTGTTTTGTCTGCATTTTTGTGTTTTGGTGCAAAAAAGCTGACAACTATTTAAATAAATCGTTTTGGTTACTTTTACTTGCATTTCTCTATATTGGCTTGTTTTCACACCAAAACAAAAATGCAGGCAAAACGCATCATTACACATTATTTGTTTAAAGAACTCATATATGTCAAAAATGGGTTATTATATTGTTTTCCAGCATTTTATGCACTAAAACTCAGAAATGGAAGCAAAACATTATATTTGTTGAAACTTCTTATTTATGTGTTTTCAAGGTGTTTTATGAAAAAAGACTATATCGATTGAAAATTTTTTATATTTGTCATTTTACACTTTTATACCTCAGAAAGATAAAATTGATGAAAATAAGGCAATATAGAGAAACCACAATAAATATAACATTAACGTGTTATTTTAGTAGTTTCAGCATTTTTTGCACTAAAACACAGAAATGCAGGCAAAACGCATGATGAAACACTATTTGTTTAGGGAACTGAATTATGGCAACAATGGGTTATTTTGGTGTTTTCCAGCATTTTATGCACCAAAACTCAAAAATGCAGGAAAACACTATATTTGTTAAAACGTTTTGTTTTGTTTATGTGTTTTTAAGGTGTTTTATGGAAAAAAAAAAAAAAAAACTATCTCGATTGAAAGTTTTGTATATTCAAATCATTTTACATTTCTATACTTCAAAACGATAAAATTCATGAAAAGACAATATAGACATAACCAAAGAAAAAGTAAGAAAATATTGTTAGTTTAGTAGTTTTCAGCTTTTTTCACCAAAACATAGAAAAGCAGGCAAAACGCATAACACTATTTGCTTAAAGAACTAATATATGTCAAACATGGGTTCTTTTGGTGTTTTCAAACATTTTATGCACCAAAACTCAGAAATGCTGGCAAAACACTATATTTGTTAAAATGTCTTATTTATGTGTTTTAAGGTGTTTTATGCAAAAATAAAATTTTTTTTTTTTTCATAAAACATCTTAAAACACATAAATAAGATATTTTAACAAGTATAGTGTTTTGCCTGCATTTCAAGTTTTTGGTGTATAAAATGCTGGGATACACCTATATAACCCATTTTGACATATTTCTGTTCCTTAAACAAATATTGTGTAATCTTTAGTTTTGCCTGCATTTCTGTGTTTTGGTGCAAAAAGCTGAAAACTAATAGAATAATATGTTTTTCTTATTTTTCTTTTGTTTCTCTATATTGGCTTGATTTCATGAATTTCATCATTTTGAGACATAACATTGTAAAATGAATTCAATATATAAAATTTCCAATCGAGAAAGTTTTTTTTTTTTTCATAAAACATCTTAATAACACATAAATAAGATGTTTAAAGGAATATAGTCTTTGCGTGCATTTCTGAGTTTTGGTGCATAAAATGCTGGAAAACACCTTAATAACTCATTTTTACATATTTCAGTTCCTTAAACAAATAGTGTGTAATCATGTGTTTTGTCTGCATTTTGTGTTTTGGTGCAAAAAAGCTGACAACTATTTAAATAAATCGTTTTGGTTACTTTTACTTGCATTTCTCTATATTGGCTTGTTTTCACACCAAAACAAAAATGCAGGCAAAACGCATCATTACACATTATTTGTTTAAAGAACTCATATATGTCAAAAATGGGTTATTATATTGTTTTCCAGCATTTTATGCACTAAAACTCAGAAATGGAAGCAAAACATTATATTTGTTGAAACTTCTTATTTATGTGTTTTCAAGGTGTTTTATGAAAAAAGACTATATCGATTGAAAATTTTTTATATTTGTCATTTTACACTTTTATACCTCAGAAAGATAAAATTGATGAAAATAAGGCAATATAGAGAAACCACAATAAATATAACATTAACGTGTTATTTTAGTAGTTTCAGCATTTTTTGCACTAAAACACAGAAATGCAGGCAAAACCCATGATGAAACACTATTTGTTTAGGGAACTGAATTATGGCAACAATGGGTTATTTTGGTGTTTTCCAGCATTTTATGCACCAAAACTCAAAAATGCAGGAAAACACTATATTTGTTAAAACGTTTTGTTTTGTTTATGTGTTTTAAGGTGTTTTATGGAAAAAAAAAAAAACTATCTCGATTGAAAGTTTTGTATATTCAAATCATTTTACATTTCTATACTTCAAAACGATAAAATTCATGAAAAGACAATATAGACATAACCAAAGAAAAAGTAAGAAAATATTGTTAGTTTAGTAGTTTTCAGCTTTTTTCACCAAAACATAGAAAAGCAGGCAAAACGCATAACACTATTTGCTTAAAGAACTAATATATGTCAAACATGGGTTCTTTTGGTGTTTTCAAACATTTTATGCACCAAAACTCAGAAATGCTGGCAAAACACTATATTTGTTAAAATGTCTTATTTATGTGTTTTTAAGGTGTTTTATGCAAAAAAAAATTTTTTTTTTTTTCATAAAACATCTTAAAAACACATAAATAAGATATTTTAACAAGTATAGTGTTTTGCCTGCATTTCCAAGTTTTTGGTGTATAAAATGCTGGGATACACCTATATAACCCATTTTTGACATACTTCTGTTCCTTAAACAAATATTGTGTAATCTTTAGTTTTTGCCTGCATTTCTGTGTTTTGGTGCAAAAAAGGCTGAAAACTAATAGAATATGTTTTTCTTATTTTTTCTTTTGTTTCTCTATATTGGCTTGATTTCATGAATTTCATCATTTTGAGACATAACATTGTAAAATGAATTCAATATATAAAATTTCCAATCGAGAAAGTTTTTTTTTTTTCATAAAACATCTTAATAACACATAAATAAGATGTTTAAAGGAATATAGTCTTTGCGTGCATTTCTGAGTTTTGGTGCATAAAATGCTGGAAAACACCTTAATAACTCATTTTTTACATATTTCAGTTCCTTAAACAAATAGTGTGTAATCATGTGTTTTGTCTGCATTTTGTGTTTTGGTGCAAAAAGCTGACAACTATTTAAATAAATCGTTTTGGTTACTTTTACTTGCATTTCTCTATATTGGCTTGTTTTCACACCAAAACAAAAATGCAGGCAAAACGCATCATTACACATTATTTGTTTAAAGAACTCATATATGTCAAAAATGGGTTATTATATTGTTTTCCAGCATTTTATGCACTAAAACTCAGAAATGGAAGCAAAACATTATATTTGTTGAAACTTCTTATTTATGTGTTTTCAAGGTGTTTTATGAAAAAAGACTATATCGATTGAAAATTTTTTATATTTGTCATTTTACACTTTTATACCTCAGAAAGATAAAATTGATGAAAATAAGGCAATATAGAGAAACCACAATAAATATAACATTAACGTGTTATTTTAGTAGTTTCAGCATTTTTTGCACTAAAACACAGAAATGCAGGCAAAACCCATGATGAAACACTATTTGTTTAGGGAACTGAATTATGGCAACAATGGGTTATTTTGGTGTTTTCCAGCATTTTATGCACCAAAACTCAAAAATGCAGGAAAACACTATATTTGTTAAAACGTTTTGTTTTGTTTATGTGTTTTAAGGTGTTTTATGGAAAAAAAAAAAACTATCTCGATTGAAAGTTTTGTATATTCAAATCATTTTACATTTCTATACTTCAAAACGATAAAATTCATGAAAAGACAATATAGACATAACCAAAGAAAAAGTAAGAAAATATTGTTAGTTTAGTAGTTTTCAGCTTTTTTCACCAAAACATAGAAAAGCAGGCAAAACGCATAACACTATTTGCTTAAAGAACTAATATATGTCAAACATGGGTTCTTTTGGTGTTTTCAAACATTTTATGCACCAAAACTCAGAAATGCTGGAAAACACTATATTTGTTAAAATGTCTTATTTATGTGTTTTAAGGTGTTTTATGCAAAAATAAAATAAAATTTTTTTTCATAAAACATCTTAAAACACATAAATAAGATATTTTAACAAGTATAGTGTTTTGCCTGCATTTCAAGTTTTTGGTGTATAAAATGCTGGGATACACCTATATAACCCATTTTGACATATTTCTGTTCCTTAAACAAATATTGTGTAATCTTTAGTTTTGCCTGCATTTCTGTGTTTTGGTGCAAAAAAAGCTGAAAACTAATAGAATAATATGTTTTTCTTATTTTTTCTTTTGTTTCTCTATATTGGCTTGATTTCATGAATTTCATCATTTTGAGACATAACATTGTAAAATGAATTCAATATATAAAATTTCCAATCGAGAAAGTTTTTTTTTTTTCATAAAACATCTTAATAACACATAAATAAGATGTTTAAAGGAATATAGTCTTTGCGTGCATTTCTGAGTTTTGGTGCATAAAATGCTGGAAAACACCTTAATAACTCATTTTTTACATATTTCAGTTCCTTAAACAAATAGTGTGTAATCATGTGTTTTGTCTGCATTTTTGTGTTTTGGTGCAAAAAAAGCTGACAACTATTTAAATAAATCGTTTTGGTTACTTTTACTTGCATTTCTCTATATTGGCTTGTTTTCACACCAAAACAAAAATGCAGGCAAAACGCATCATTACACATTATTTGTTTAAAGAACTCATATATGTCAAAATGGGTTATTATATTGTTTTCCAGCATTTTATGCACTAAAACTCAGAAATGGAAGCAAAACATTATATTTGTTGAAACTTCTTATTTATGTGTTTTCAAGGTGTTTTATGAAAAAAGACTATATCGATTGAAAATTTTTTATATTTGTCATTTTACACTTTTATACCTCAGAAAGATAAAATTGATGAAAATAAGGCAATATAGAGAAACCACAATAAATATAACATTAACGTGTTATTTTAGTAGTTTCAGCATTTTTTGCACTAAAACACAGAAATGCAGGCAAAACGCATGATGAAACACTATTTGTTTAGGGAACTGAATTATGGCAACAATGGGTTATTTTGGTGTTTTCCAGCATTTTATGCACCAAAACTCAAAAATGCAGGAAAACACTATATTTGTTAAAACGTTTTGTTTTGTTTATGTGTTTTAAGGTGTTTTATGGAAAAAAAAAAAACTATCTCGATTGAAAGTTTTGTATATTCAAATCATTTTACATTTCTATACTTCAAAACGATAAAATTCATGAAAAGACAATATAGACATAACCAAAGAAAAAGTAAGAAAATATTGTTAGTTTATTAGTTTTCAGCTCTTTTTTCACCAAAACATAGAAAAGCAGGCAAAACGCATAACACTATTTGCATAAAGAACTAATATATGTCAAACATGGGTTCTTTTGGTGTTTTCAAACATTTTATGCACCAAAACTCAGAAATGCTGGCAAAACACTATATTTGTTAAAATGTCTTATTTATGTGTTTTTAAGATGTTTTATGCAAAAAAAAATTTTTTTTTTCATAAAACATCTTAAAAACACAAATAAGATATTTTAACAAGTATAGTGTTTTGCCTGCATTTCCAAGTTTTTGGTGTATAAAATGCTGAATACACCTATATAACCCATTTTGACATATTTCTGTTCATTAAACAAATATTGTGTAATCTTTAGTTTTTGCCTGCATTTCTGTGTTTTGGTGCAAAAAAAGCTGAAACTACTAAAATAACACGTTAAATTTTTTTTTTTTTTTTTTAAAACCTTAAAAACACATAAATAAGATATTTTAACAAGTATAGGTTTTGCCTGCATTTCCAAGTTTTTCGTGTATAAAATGCTGGGATACCTTGAAAGAGGATTAGTTGACCTCACTTAACAGATTGTAAGTTAGTATGGCGGTAGCTTCTGAGGTATATCAGTGTGTGATTGAGTGCTATTGACAGATTAACATGATTTCTACTTTATATGTAGCAAAAACACTAATACGAACCAAGCTCCTCATATCTGTGGACGTTGAAAATTGTGGCTACATAACCTATATTTTCAAAAGACTCTTGTTTGAGTCACACGGGTTTTTAAGTGTAGTTTGATGGTTCCATTGACAGATTAACATCATATCTATCTTATCAATAGCATAAAAACCCTTATGAAAAAGGTTTCTCATCTTGGTGGACTTTGAAAAATAGTGGTTACATAAACTATACATTAAAAACTCTTGTTTCAGTTACACAGGTTTTTAATGGTAGTTTAATAGTTCTATTGACAGATTACAATGATTTCTACTTTATCAATAGCAAAAACACTCATATGAACCAAGCTCCTCATATCTGTGGTGTCTGAAAATTGTGGCAACATAACCTATATTTTAAAAAGACTCTTGCTTCAGTCACACCGATCTTTAAGGGTAGTTTCATGGTTCCATTGACAGATT
>NW_025541370.1:68732-98732 GCF_017591435.1 Portunus trituberculatus
AAACACAGAAATGCAGGCAAAACTAAAGATTACACAATATTTGTTTAAGGAACAGAAATATGTCAAAAATGGGTTATATAGGTGTATCCAGCATTTTATACACCAAAAACTTGAAATGCAGGCAAAACACTATACTTGTTAAAATATCTTATTTATGTGTTTTAAGATGTTTTATGAAAAAAAAAAAAATTTTTTTTTTGCATAAAACACCTTAAAACACATAAATAAGACATTTTAACAAATATAGTGTTTTGCCAGCATTTCTGAGTTTTGGTGCATAAAATGTTTGAAAACACCAAAAGAACCCATGTTTGACATATATTAGTTCTTTAAGCAAATAGTGTTATGCGTTTTGCCTGCTTTTCTATGTTTTGGTGAAAAAAGCTGAAAACTACTAAACTAACAATATTTTCTTACTTTTTCTTTGGTTATGTCTATATTGGCTTTTCATGAATTTTATCGTTTTGAAGTATAGAAATGTAAAATGATTTGAATATACAAAACTTTCAATCGAGATAGTTTTTTTTTTTTTTCCATAAAACACCTTAAAAACACATAAACAAAACAAAACGTTTTAACAAATATAGTGTTTTCCTGCATTTTTGAGTTTTGGTGCATAAAATGCTGGAAAACACCAAAATAACCCATTGTTGCCATAATTCAGTTCCCTAAACAAATAGTGTTTCATCATGCGTTTTGCCTGCATTTCTGTGTTTTAGTGCAAAAAATGCTGAAACTACTAAAATAACACGTTAATGTTATATTTATTGTGGTTTCTCTATATTGCCTTATTTTCATCAATTTTATCTTTCTGAGGTATAAAAGTGTAAAATGACAAATATAAAAAATTTTCAATCGATATAGTCTTTTTTCATAAAACACCTTGAAAACACATAAATAAGAAGTTTCAACAAATATAATGTTTTGCTTCCATTTCTGAGTTTTAGTGCATAAAATGCTGGAAAACAATATAATAACCCATTTTTGACATATATGAGTTCTTTAAACAAATAATGTGTAATGATGCGTTTTGCCTGCATTTTTGTTTTGGTGTGAAAACAAGCCAATATAGAGAAATGCAAGTAAAAGTAACCAAAACGATTTATTTAAATAGTTGTCAGCTTTTTTGCACCAAAACACAAAATGCAGACAAAACACATGATTACACACTATTTGTTTAAGAAACTGAAATATGTAAAAAATGAGTTATTAAGGTGTTTTCCAGCATTTTATGCACCAAAACTCAGAAATGCACGCAAAGACTATATTCCTTTAAACATCTTATTTATGTGTTATTAAGATGTTTTATGAAAAAAAAAAAAAAAAACTCGATTGGAAATTTTATATATTGAATTCATTTTACAATGTTATGTCTCAAAATGATGAAATTCATGAAATCAAGCCAATATAGAGAAACAAAAGAAAAAATAAGAAAAACATATTATTCTATTAGTTTTCAGCTTTTTTTGCACCAAAACACAGAAATGCAGGCAAAAACTAAAGATTACACAATATTTGTTTAAGGAACAGAAATATGTCAAAATGGGTTATATAGGTGTATCCCAGCATTTTATACACCAAAACTTGAAATGCAGGCAAAACACTATACTTGTTAAAATATCTTATTTATGTGTTTTTAAGATGTTTTATGAAAAAAAAAAAAATTTTTTTTTTGCATAAAACACCTTAAAACACATAAATAAGACATTTTAACAAATATAGTGTTTTGCCAGCATTTCTGAGTTTTGGTGCATAAAATGTTTGAAAACACCAAAAGAACCCATGTTTGACATATATTAGTTCTTTAAGCAAATAGTGTTATGCGTTTTGCCTGCTTTTCTATGTTTTGGTGAAAAAAAGCTGAAAACTACTAAACTAACAATATTTTCTTACTTTTTCTTTGGTTATGTCTATATTGGCTTTTCATGAATTTTATCGTTTTGAAGTATAGAAATGTAAAATGATTTGAATATACAAAACTTTCAATCGAGATAGTTTTTTTTTTTTTTCCATAAAACACCTTAAAAACACATAAACAAAACAAAACGTTTTAACAAATATAGTGTTTTCCTGCATTTTTGAGTTTTGGTGCATAAAATGCTGGAAAACACCAAAATAACCCATTGTTGCCATAATTCAGTTCCCTAAACAAATAGTGTTTCATCATGCGTTTTGCCTGCATTTCTGTGTTTTAGTGCAAAAAATGCTGAAACTACTAAAATAACACGTTAATGTTATATTTATTGTGGTTTCTCTATATTGCCTTATTTTCATCAATTTTATCTTTCTGAGGTATAAAAGTGTAAAATGACAAATATAAAAAATTTTCAATCGATATAGTCTTTTTTCATAAAACACCTTGAAAACACATAAATAAGAAGTTTCAACAAATATAATGTTTTGCTTCCATTTCTGAGTTTTAGTGCATAAAATGCTGGAAAACAATATAATAACCCATTTTTGACATATATGAGTTCTTTAAACAAATAATGTGTAATGATGCGTTTTGCCTGCATTTTTGTTTTGGTGTGAAAACAAGCCAATATAGAGAAATGCAAGTAAAAGTAACCAAAACGATTTATTTAAATAGTTGTCAGCTTTTTTGCACCAAAACACAAAATGCAGACAAAACACATGATTACACACTATTTGTTTAAGGAACTGAAATATGTAAAAATGAGTTATTAAGGTGTTTTCCAGCATTTTATGCACCAAAACTCAGAAATGCACGCAAAGACTATATTCCTTTAAACATCTTATTTATGTGTTATTAAGATGTTTTATGAAAAAAAAAAAAACTTTCGATTGGAAATTTTATATATTGAATTCATTTTACAATGTTATGTCTCAAAATGATGAAATTCATGAAATCAAGCCAATATAGAGAAACAAAAGAAAAATAAGAAAAACATATTATTCTATTAGTTTTCAGCTTTTTGCACCAAAACACAGAAATGCAGGCAAAACTAAAGATTACACAATATTTGTTTAAGGAACAGAAATATGTCAAAATGGGTTATATAGGTGTATCCCAGCATTTTATACACCAAAACTTGAAATGCAGGCAAAACACTATACTTGTTAAAATATCTTATTTATGTGTTTCTTAAGATGTTTTATGAAAAAAAAAAATTTTTTTATTTTTGCATAAAACACCTTAAAACACATAAATAAGACATTTTAACAAATATAGTGTTTTGCCAGCATTTCTGAGTTTTGGTGCATAAAATGTTTGAAAACACCAAAAGAACCCATGTTTGACATATATTAGTTCTTTAAGCAAATAGTGTTATGCGTTTTGCCTGCTTTTCTATGTTTTGGTGAAAAAAGCTGAAAACTACTAAACTAACAATATTTTCTTACTTTTTCTTTGGTTATGTCTATATTGGCTTTTCATGAATTTTATCGTTTTGAAGTATAGAAATGTAAAATGATTTGAATATACAAAACTTTCAATCGAGATAGTTTTTTTTTTTTTTTTTCATAAAACACCTTAAAAACACATAAACAAAACAAAACGTTTTAACAAATATAGTGTTTTCCTGCATTTTTGAGTTTTGGTGCATAAAATGCTGGAAAACACCAAAATAACCCATTGTTGCCATAATTCAGTTCCCTAAACAAATAGTGTTTCATCATGCGTTTTGCCTGCATTTCTGTGTTTTAGTGCAAAAAATGCTGAAACTACTAAAATAACACGTTAATGTTATATTTATTGTGGTTTCTCTATATTGCCTTATTTTCATCAATTTTATCTTTCTGAGGTATAAAAGTGTAAAATGACAAATATAAAAAATTTTCAATCGATATAGTCTTTTTTCATAAAACACCTTGAAAACACATAAATAAGAAGTTTCAACAAATATAATGTTTTGCTTCCATTTCTGAGTTTTAGTGCATAAAATGCTGGAAAACAATATAATAACCCATTTTTGACATATATGAGTTCTTTAAACAAATAATGTGTAATGATGCGTTTTGCCTGCATTTTTGTTTTGGTGTGAAAACAAGCCAATATAGAGAAATGCAAGTAAAAGTAACCAAAACGATTTATTTAAATAGTTGTCAGCTTTTTTGCACCAAAACACAAAATGCAGACAAAACACATGATTACACACTATTTGTTTAAGGAACTGAAATATGTAAAAAATGAGTTATTAAGGTGTTTTCCAGCATTTTATGCACCAAAACTCAGAAATGCACGCAAAGACTATATTCCTTTAAACATCTTATTTATGTGTTATTAAGATGTTTTATGAAAAAAAAAAAACTTTCTCGATTGGAAATTTTATATATTGAATTCATTTTACAATGTTATGTCTCAAAATGATGAAATTCATGAAATCAAGCCAATATAGAGAAACAAAAGAAAAAATAAGAAAAACATATTATTCTATTAGTTTTCAGCTTTTTGCACCAAAACACAGAAATGCAGGCAAAACTAAAGATTACACAATATTTGTTTAAGGAACAGAAGTATGTCAAAATGGGTTATATAGGTGTATCCCAGCATTTTATACACCAAAAACTTGAAATGCAGGCAAAACACTATACTTGTTAAAATATCTTATTTATGTGTTTCTTAAGATGTTTTATGAAAAAAAAAAAAATTTTTTTTTTTTTTGCATAAAACACCTTAAAAACACATAAATAAGACATTTTAACAAATATAGTGTTTTGCCAGCATTTCTGAGTTTTGGTGCATAAAATGTTTGAAAACACCAAAAGAACCCATGTTTGACATATATTAGTTCTTTAAGCAAATAGTGTTATGCGTTTTGCCTGCTTTTCTATGTTTTGGTGAAAAAAGCTGAAAACTACTAAACTAACAATATTTTCTTACTTTTTCTTTGGTTATGTCTATATTGGCTTTTCATGAATTTTATCGTTTTGAAGTATAGAAATGTAAAATGATTTGAATATACAAAACTTTCAATCGAGATAGTTTTTTTTTTTTTTTTCCATAAAACACCTTAAAACACATAAACAAAACAAAACGTTTTAACAAATATAGTGTTTTCCTGCATTTTTGAGTTTTGGTGCATAAAATGCTGGAAAACACCAAAATAACCCATTGTTGCCATAATTCAGTTCCCTAAACAAATAGTGTTTCATCATGCGTTTTGCCTGCATTTCTGTGTTTTAGTGCAAAAAATGCTGAAACTACTAAAATAACACGTTAATGTTATATTTATTGTGGTTTCTCTATATTGCCTTATTTTCATCAATTTTATCTTTCTGAGGTATAAAAGTGTAAAATGACAAATATAAAAAATTTTCAATCGATATAGTCTTTTTTCATAAAACACCTTGAAAACACATAAATAAGAAGTTTCAACAAATATAATGTTTTGCTTCCATTTCTGAGTTTTAGTGCATAAAATGCTGGAAAACAATATAATAACCCATTTTTGACATATATGAGTTCTTTAAACAAATAATGTGTAATGATGCGTTTTGCCTGCATTTTTGTTTTGGTGTGAAAACAAGCCAATATAGAGAAATGCAAGTAAAAGTAACCAAAACGATTTATTTAAATAGTTGTCAGCTTTTTTTGCACCAAAACACAAAAATGCAGACAAAACACATGATTACACACTATTTGTTTAAGGAACTGAAATATGTAAAAAATGAGTTATTAAGGTGTTTTCCAGCATTTTATGCACCAAAACTCAGAAATGCACGCAAAGACTATATTCCTTTAAACATCTTATTTATGTGTTATTAAGATGTTTTATGAAAAAAAAAAAAAAAAAAACTCGATTGGAAATTTTATATATTGAATTCATTTTACAATGTTATGTCTCAAAATGATGAAATTCATGAAATCAAGCCAATATAGAGAAACAAAAGAAAAAATAAGAAAAACATATTATTCTATTAGTTTTCAGCTTTTTGCACCAAAACACAGAAATGCAGGCAAAACTAAAGATTACACAATATTTGTTTAAGGAACAGAAGTATGTCAAAATGGGTTATATAGGTGTATCCCAGCATTTTATACACCAAAACTTGAAATGCAGGCAAAACACTATACTTGTTAAAATATCTTATTTATGTGTTTTAAGATGTTTTATGAAAAAAAAAAAATTTTTTTTTTTTGCATAAAACACCTTAAAACACATAAATAAGACATTTTAACAAATATAGTGTTTTGCCAGCATTTCTGAGTTTTGGTGCATAAAATGTTTGAAAACACCAAAAGAACCCATGTTTGACATATATTAGTTCTTTAAGCAAATAGTGTTATGCGTTTTGCCTGCTTTTCTATGTTTTGGTGAAAAAAAGCTGAAAACTACTAAACTAACAATATTTTCTTACTTTTTCTTTGGTTATGTCTATATTGGCTTTTCATGAATTTTATCGTTTTGAAGTATAGAAATGTAAAATGATTTGAATATACAAAACTTTCAATCGAGATAGTTTTTTTTTTTTTTTTTCCATAAAACACCTTAAAAACACATAAACAAAACAAAACGTTTTAACAAATATAGTGTTTTCCCTGCATTTTTGAGTTTTGGTGCATAAAATGCTGGAAAACACCAAAATAACCCATTGTTGCCATAATTCAGTTCCCTAAACAAATAGTGTTTCATCATGCGTTTTGCCTGCATTTCTGTGTTTTAGTGCAAAAAATGCTGAAACTACTAAAATAACACGTTAATGTTATATTTATTGTGGTTTCTCTATATTGCCTTATTTTCATCAATTTTATCTTTCTGAGGTATAAAAGTGTAAAATGACAAATATAAAAAATTTTCAATCGATATAGTCTTTTTTCATAAAACACCTTGAAAACACATAAATAAGAAGTTTCAACAAATATAATGTTTTGCTTCCATTTCTGAGTTTTAGTGCATAAAATGCTGGAAAACAATATAATAACCCATTTTTGACATATATGAGTTCTTTAAACAAATAATGTGTAATGATGCGTTTTGCCTGCATTTTTGTTTTGGTGTGAAAACAAGCCAATATAGAGAAATGCAAGTAAAAGTAACCAAAACGATTTATTTAAATAGTTGTCAGCTTTTTTGCACCAAAACACAAAATGCAGACAAAACACATGATTACACACTATTTGTTTAAGGAACTGAAATATGTAAAAATGAGTTATTAGGTGTTTTCCAGCATTTTATGCACCAAAACTCAGAAATGCACGCAAAGACTATATTCCTTTAAACATCTTATTTATGTGTTATTAAGATGTTTTATGAAAAAAAAAAAAACTTTCTCGATTGGAAATTTTATATATTGAATTCATTTTACAATGTTATGTCTCAAAATGATGAAATTCATGAAATCAAGCCAATATAGAGAAACAAAAGAAAAAATAAGAAAAACATATTATTCTATTAGTTTTCAGCTTTTTTTGCACCAAAACACAGAAATGCAGGCAAAAACTAAAGATTACACAATATTTGTTTAAGGAACAGAAGTATGTCAAAAATGGGTTATATAGGTGTATCCCAGCATTTTATACACCAAAACTTGAAATGCAGGCAAAACACTATACTTGTTAAAATATCTTATTTATGTGTTTCTTAAGATGTTTTATGAAAAAAAAAAATTTTTTTTTTTTTTTGCATAAAACACCTTAAAACACATAAATAAGACATTTTAACAAATATAGTGTTTTGCCAGCATTTCTGAGTTTTGGTGCATAAAATGTTTGAAAACACCAAAAGAACCCATGTTTGACATATATTAGTTCTTTAAGCAAATAGTGTTATGCGTTTTGCCTGCTTTTCTATGTTTTGGTGAAAAAAGCTGAAAACTACTAAACTAACAATATTTTCTTACTTTTTCTTTGGTTATGTCTATATTGTCTTTTCATGAATTTTATCGTTTTGAAGTATAGAAATGTAAAATGATTTGAATATACAAAACTTTCAATCGAGATAGTTTTTTTTTTTTTCCATAAAACACCTTAAAAACACATAAACAAAACAAAACGTTTTAACAAATATAGTGTTTTCCCTGCATTTTTGAGTTTTGGTGCATAAAATGCTGGAAAACACCAAAATAACCCATTGTTGCCATAATTCAGTTCCCTAAACAAATAGTGTTTCATCATGCGTTTTGCCTGCATTTCTGTGTTTTAGTGCAAAAAATGCTGAAACTACTAAAATAACACGTTAATGTTATATTTATTGTGGTTTCTCTATATTGCCTTATTTTCATCAATTTTATCTTTCTGAGGTATAAAAGTGTAAAATGACAAATATAAAAAATTTTCAATCGATATAGTCTTTTTTCATAAAACACCTTGAAAACACATAAATAAGAAGTTTCAACAAATATAATGTTTTGCTTCCATTTCTGAGTTTTAGTGCATAAAATGCTGGAAAACAATATAATAACCCATTTTTGACATATATGAGTTCTTTAAACAAATAATGTGTAATGATGCGTTTTGCCTGCATTTTTGTTTTGGTGTGAAAACAAGCCAATATAGAGAAATGCAAGTAAAAGTAACCAAAACGATTTATTTAAATAGTTGTCAGCTTTTTTGCACCAAAACACAAAATGCAGACAAAACACATGATTACACACTATTTGTTTAAGGAACTGAAATATGTAAAAATGAGTTATTAAGGTGTTTTCCAGCATTTTATGCACCAAAACTCAGAAATGCACGCAAAGACTATATTCCTTTAAACATCTTATTTATGTGTTATTAAGATGTTTTATGAAAAAAAAAAAAACTTTCTCGATTGGAAATTTTATATATTGAATTCATTTTACAATGTTATGTCTCAAAATGATGAAATTCATGAAATCAAGCCAATATAGAGAAACAAAAGAAAAAATAAGAAAAACATATTATTCTATTAGTTTTCAGCTTTTTTGCACCAAAACACAGAAATGCAGGCAAAACTAAAGATTACACAATATTTGTTTAAGGAACAGAAGTATGTCAAAATGGGTTATATAGGTGTATCCCAGCATTTTATACACCAAAACTTGAAATGCAGGCAAAACACTATACTTGTTAAAATATCTTATTTATGTGTTTTAAGATGTTTTATGAAAAAAAAAAAAATTTTATTTTTGCATAAAACACCTTAAAACACATAAATAAGACATTTTAACAAATATAGTGTTTTGCCAGCATTTCTGAGTTTTGGTGCATAAAATGTTTGAAAACACCAAAAGAACCCATGTTTGACATATATTAGTTCTTTAAGCAAATAGTGTTATGCGTTTTGCCTGCTTTTCTATGTTTTGGTGAAAAAAGCTGAAAACTACTAAACTAACAATATTTTCTTACTTTTTCTTTGGTTATGTCTATATTGTCTTTTCATGAATTTTATCGTTTTGAAGTATAGAAATGTAAAATGATTTGAATATACAAAACTTTCAATCGAGATAGTTTTTTTTTTTTCCATAAAACACCTTAAAAACACATAAACAAAACAAAACGTTTTAACAAATATAGTGTTTTCCCTGCATTTTTGAGTTTTGGTGCATAAAATGCTGGAAAACACCAAAATAACCCATTGTTGCCATAATTCAGTTCCCTAAACAAATAGTGTTTCATCATGCGTTTTGCCTGCATTTCTGTGTTTTAGTGCAAAAAATGCTGAAACTACTAAAATAACACGTTAATGTTATATTTATTGTGGTTTCTCTATATTGCCTTATTTTCATCAATTTTATCTTTCTGAGGTATAAAAGTGTAAAATGACAAATATAAAAAATTTTCAATCGATATAGTCTTTTTTCATAAAACACCTTGAAAACACATAAATAAGAAGTTTCAACAAATATAATGTTTTGCTTCCATTTCTGAGTTTTAGTGCATAAAATGCTGGAAAACAATATAATAACCCATTTTTGACATATATGAGTTCTTTAAACAAATAATGTGTAATGATGCGTTTTGCCTGCATTTTTGTTTTGGTGTGAAAACAAGCCAATATAGAGAAATGCAAGTAAAAGTAACCAAAACGATTTATTTAAATAGTTGTCAGCTTTTTTGCACCAAAACACAAAATGCAGACAAAACACATGATTACACACTATTTGTTTAAGGAACTGAAATATGTAAAAATGAGTTATTAAGGTGTTTTCCAGCATTTTATGCACCAAAACTCAGAAATGCACGCAAAGACTATATTCCTTTAAACATCTTATTTATGTGTTATTAAGATGTTTTATGAAAAAAAAAAAAAACTTTCGATTGGAAATTTTATATATTGAATTCATTTTACAATGTTATGTCTCAAAATGATGAAATTCATGAAATCAAGCCAATATAGAGAAACAAAAGAAAAAATAAGAAAAACATATTATTCTATTAGTTTTCAGCTTTTTGCACCAAAACACAGAAATGCAGGCAAAAACTAAAGATTACACAATATTTGTTTAAGGAACAGAAGTATGTCAAAAATGGGTTATATAGGTGTATCCCAGCATTTTATACACCAAAAACTTGGAAATGCAGGCAAAACACTATACTTGTTAAAATATCTTATTTATGTGTTTTTAAGATGTTTTATGAAAAAAAAAAATAATTTTTTTATTTTTGCATAAAACACCTTAAAAACACATAAATAAGACATTTTAACAAATATAGTGTTTTGCCAGCATTTCTGAGTTTTGGTGCATAAAATGTTTGAAAACACCAAAAGAACCCATGTTTGACATATATTAGTTCTTTAAGCAAATAGTGTTATGCGTTTTGCCTGCTTTTCTATGTTTTGGTGAAAAAAAAGCTGAAAACTACTAAACTAACAATATTTTCTTACTTTTTCTTTGGTTATGTCTATATTGTCTTTTCATGAATTTTATCGTTTTGAAGTATAGAAATGTAAAATGATTTGAATATACAAAACTTTCAATCGAGATAGTTTTTTTTTTTCCATAAAACACCTTAAAAACACATAAACAAAACAAAACGTTTTAACAAATATAGTGTTTTCCTGCATTTTTGAGTTTTGGTGCATAAAATGCTGGAAAACACCAAAATAACCCATTGTTGCCATAATTCAGTTCCCTAAACAAATAGTGTTTCATCATGCGTTTTGCCTGCATTTCTGTGTTTTAGTGCAAAAAATGCTGAAACTACTAAAATAACACGTTAATGTTATATTTATTGTGGTTTCTCTATATTGCCTTATTTTCATCAATTTTATCTTTCTGAGGTATAAAAGTGTAAAATGACAAATATAAAAAATTTTCAATCGATATAGTCTTTTTTCATAAAACACCTTGAAAACACATAAATAAGAAGTTTCAACAAATATAATGTTTTGCTTCCATTTCTGAGTTTTAGTGCATAAAATGCTGGAAAACAATATAATAACCCATTTTTGACATATATGAGTTCTTTAAACAAATAATGTGTAATGATGCGTTTTGCCTGCATTTTTGTTTTGGTGTGAAAACAAGCCAATATAGAGAAATGCAAGTAAAAGTAACCAAAACGATTTATTTAAATAGTTGTCAGCTTTTTTTGCACCAAAACACAAAAATGCAGACAAAACACATGATTACACACTATTTGTTTAAGGAACTGAAATATGTAAAAAATGAGTTAAGGTGTTTTCCAGCATTTTATGTACCAAAACTCAGAAATGCACGCAAAGACTATATTCCTTTAAACATCTTATTTATGTGTTATTAAGATGTTTTATGAAAAAAAAAAACTTTCTCGATTGGAAATTTTATATATTGAATTCATTTTACAATGTTATGTCTCAAAATGATGAAATTCATGAAATCAAGCCAATATAGAGAAACAAAAGAAAAAATAAGAAAAACATATTATTCTTTTAGTTTTCAGCTTTTTTTGCACCAAAACACAGAAATGCAGGCAAAAACTAAAGATTACACAATATTTGTTTAAGGAACAGAAGTATGTCAAAATGGGTTATATAGGTGTATCCCAGCATTTTATACACCAAAACTTGAAATGCAGGCAAAACACTATACTTGTTAAAATATCTTATTTATGAGTTTTAAGATGTTTTATGAAAAAAAAAAATTTTTTTTTGCATAAAACACCTTAAAACACATAAATAAGACATTTTAACAAATATAGTGTTTTCCAGCATTTCTGAGTTTTGGTGCATAAAATGTTTGAAAACACCAAAAGAACCCATGTTTGACATATATTAGTTCTTTAAGCAAATAGTGTTATGCGTTTTGCCTGCTTTTCTATGTTTTGGTGAAAAAAGCTGAAAACTACTAAACTAACAATATTTTCTTACTTTTTCTTTGGTTATGTCTATATTGTCTTTTCATGAATTTTATCGTTTTGAAGTATAGAAATGTAAAATGATTTGAATATACAAAACTTTCAATCGAGATAGTTTTTTTTTTTTTTTTTCATAAAACACCTTAAAAACACATAAACAAAACAAAACGTTTTAACAAATATAGTGTTTTCCTGCATTTTTGAGTTTTGGTGCATAAAATGCTGGAAAACACCAAAATAACCCATTGTTGCCATAATTCAGTTCCCTAAACAAATAGTGTTTCATCATGCGTTTTGCCTGCATTTCTGTGTTTTAGTGCAAAAAATGCTGAAACTACTAAAATAACACGTTAATGTTATATTTATTGTGGTTTCTCTATATTGCCTTATTTTCATCAATTTTATCTTTCTGAGGTATAAAAGTGTAAAATGACAAATATAAAAAATTTTCAATCGATATAGTCTTTTTTCATAAAACACCTTGAAAACACATAAATAAGAAGTTTCAACAAATATAATGTTTTGCTTCCATTTCTGAGTTTTAGTGCATAAAATGCTGGAAAACAATATAATAACCCATTTTTGACATATATGAGTTCTTTAAACAAATAATGTGTAATGATGCGTTTTGCCTGCATTTTTGTTTTGGTGTGAAAACAAGCCAATATAGAGAAATGCAAGTAAAAGTAACCAAAACGATTTATTTAAATAGTTGTCAGCTTTTTGCACCAAAACACAAAATGCAGACAAAACACATGATTACACACTATTTGTTTAAGGAACTGAAATATGTAAAAAATGAGTTATTAAGGTGTTTTCCAGCATTTTATGCACCAAAACTCAGAAATGCACGCAAAGACTATATTCCTTTAAACATCTTATTTATGTGTTATTAAGATGTTTTATGAAAAAAAAAAAAAAAAAATTCTCGATTGGAAATTTTATATATTGAATTCATTTTACAATGTTATGTCTCAAAATGATGAAATTCATGAAATCAAGCCAATATAGAGAAACAAAAGAAAAAATAAGAAAAACATATTATTCTTTTAGTTTTCAGCTTTTTGCACCAAAACACAGAAATGCAGGCAAAACTAAAGATTACACAATATTTGTTTAAGGAACAGAAGTATGTCAAAATGGGTTATATAGGTGTATCCCAGCATTTTATACACCAAAACTTGAAATGCAGGCAAAACACTATACTTGTTAAAATATCTTATTTATGAGTTTTAAGATGTTTTATGAAAAAAAAAAAAATTTTTATTTTTGCATAAAACACCTTAAAACACATAAATAAGACATTTTAACAAATATAGTGTTTTCCAGCATTTCTGAGTTTTGGTGCATAAAATGTTTGAAAACACCAAAAGAACCCATGTTTGACATATATTAGTTCTTTAAGCAAATAGTGTTATGCGTTTTGCCTGCTTTTCTATGTTTTGGTGAAAAAAGCTGAAAACTACTAAACTAACAATATTTTCTTACTTTTCTTTGGTTATGTCTATATTGTCTTTTCATGAATTTTATCGTTTTGAAGTATAGAAATGTAAAATGATTTGAATATACAAAACTTTCAATCGAGATAGTTTTTTTTTTTCCATAAAACACCTTAAAAACACATAAACAAAACAAAACGTTTTAACAAATATAGTGTTTTCCCCGCATTTTTGAGTTTTGGTTCATAAAATGCTGGAAAACACCAAAATAACCCATTGTTGCCATAATTCAGTTCCCTAAACAAATAGTGTTTCATCATGGGTTTTGCCTGCATTTCTGTGTTTTAGTGCAAAAAATGCTGAAACTACTAAAATAACACGTTAATGTTATATTTATTGTGGTTTCTCTATATTGCCTTATTTTCATCAATTTTATCTTTCTGAGGTATAAAAGTGTAAAATGACAAATATAAAAAATTTTCAATCGATATAGTCTTTTTTCATAAAACACCTTGAAAACACATAAATAAGAAGTTTCAACAAATATAATGTTTTGCTTCCATTTCTGAGTTTTAGTGCATAAAATGCTGGAAAACAATATAATAACCCATTTTTGACATATATGAGTTCTTTAAACAAATAATGTGTAATGATGCGTTTTGCCTGCATTTTTGTTTTGGTGTGAAAACAAGCCAATATAGAGAAATGCAAGTAAAAGTAACCAAAACGATTTATTTAAATAGTTGTCAGCTTTTTGCACCAAAACACAAAATGCAGACAAAACACATGATTACACACTATTTGTTTAAGGAACTGAAATATGTAAAAATGAGTTATTAAGGTGTTTTCCAGCATTTTATGCACCAAAACTCAGAAATGCACGCAAAGACTATATTCCTTTAAACATCTTATTTATGTGTTATTAAGATGTTTTATGAAAAAAAAAAAAATTCTTGATTGGAAATTTTATATATTGAATTCATTTTACAATGTTATGTCTCAAAATGATGAAATTCATGAAATCAAGCCAATATAGAGAAACAAAAGAAAAAATAAGAAAAACATATTATTCTTTTAGTTTTCAGCTTTTTTTGCACCAAAACACAGAAATGCAGGCAAAAACTAAAGATTACACAATATTTGTTTAAGGAACAGAAGTATGTCAAAAATGGGTTATATAGGTGTATCCCAGCATTTTATACACCAAAAACTTGGAAATGCAGGCAAAACACTATACTTGTTAAAATATCTTATTTATGAGTTTTTAAGATGTTTTATGAAAAAAAAATTTTATTTTATTTTTTGCATAAAACACCTTAAAAACACATAAATAAGACATTTTAACAAATATAGTGTTTTCCCACCTTTTCTGGGTTTTGGTGCATAAAATGTTTGAAAACACCAAAAGAACCCATGTTTGACATATATTAGTTCTTTAAGCAAATAGTGTTATGCGTTTTGCCTGCTTTTCTATGTTTTCGTGAAAAAAAGCTGAAAACTACTAAACTAACAATATTTTCTTACTTTTTCTTTGGTTATGTCTATATTGTCTTTTCATGAATTTTATCGTTTTGAAGTATAGAAATGTAAAATGATTTGAATATACAAAACTTTCAATCGAGATAGTTTTTTTTTTTTTTTTTTTCATAAAACACCTTAAAAACACATAAACAAAACAAAACGTTTTAACAAATATAGTGTTTTCCCCGCATTTTTGAGTTTTGGTTCATAAAATGCTGGAAAACACCAAAATAACCCATTGTTGCCATAATTCAGTTCCCTAAACAAATAGTGTTTCATCATGGGTTTTGCCTGCATTTCTGTGTTTTAGTGCAAAAAATGCTGAAACTACTAAAATAACACGTTAATGTTATATTTATTGTGGTTTCTCTATATTGCCTTATTTTCATCAATTTTATCTTTCTGAGGTATAAAAGTGTAAAATGACAAATATAAAAAATTTTCAATCGATATAGTCTTTTTTCATAAAACACCTTGAAAACACATAAATAAGAAGTTTCAACAAATATAATGTTTTGCTTCCATTTCTGAGTTTTAGTGCATAAAATGCTGGAAAACAATATAATAACCCATTTTTGACATATATGAGTTCTTTAAACAAATAATGTGTAATGATGCGTTTTGCCTGCATTTTTGTTTTGGTGTGAAAACAAGCCAATATAGAGAAATGCAAGTAAAAGTAACCAAAACGATTTATTTAAATAGTTGTCAGCTTTTTTGCACCAAAACACAAAATGCAGACAAAACACATGATTACACACTATTTGTTTAAGGAACTGAAATATGTAAAAATGAGTTATTAAGGTGTTTTCCAGCATTTTATGCACCAAAACTCAGAAATGCACGCAAAGACTATATTCCTTTAAACATCTTATTTATGTGTTATTAAGATGTTTTATGAAAAAAAAAAAAACTTTCGATTGGAAATTTTATATATTGAATTCATTTTACAATGTTATGTCTCAAAATGATGAAATTCATGAAATCAAGCCAATATAGAGAAACAAAAGAAAAAATAAGAAAAACATATTCTATTAGTTTTCAGCCTTTTTTTGCACCAAAACACAGAAATGCAGGCAAAAACTAAAGATTACACAATATTTGTTTAAGGAACAGAAGTATGTCAAAAATGGGTTATATAGGTGTATCCCAGCATTTTATACACCAAAACTTGAAATGCAGGCAAAACACTATACTTGTTAAAATATCTTATTTATGTGTTTTTAAGATGTTTTATGAAAAAAAAATATATATTTTATTTTTGCATAAAACACCTTAAAAACACATAAATAAGACATTTTAACAAATATAGTGTTTTGCCAGCATTTCTGAGTTTTGGTGCATAAAATGTTTGAAAACACCAAAAGAACCCATGTTTGACATATATTAGTTCTTTAAGCAAATAGTGTTATGCGTTTTGCCTGCTTTTCTATGTTTTGGTGAAAAAAAAGCTGAAAACTACTAAACTAACAATATTTTCTTACTTTTTCTTTGGTTATGTCTATATTGTCTTTTCATGAATTTTATCGTTTTGAAGTATAGAAATGTAAAATGATTTGAATATACAAAACTTTCAATCGAGATAGTTTTTTTTTTTTTTTCCATAAAACACCTTAAAAACACATAAACAAAACAAAACATTTTAACAAATATAGTGTTTTCCCTGCATTTTTGAGTTTTGGTGCATAAAATGCTGGAAAACACCAAAATAACCCATTGTTGCCATAATTCAGTTCCCTAAACAAATAGTGTTTCATCATGCATTTTGCCTGCATTTCTGTGTTTTAGTGCAAAAAATGCTGAAACTACTAAAATAACACGTTAATGTTATATTTATTGTGGTTTCTCTATATTGCCTTATTTTCATCAATTTTATCTTTCTGAGGTATAAAAGTGTAAAATGACAAATATAAAAAATTTTCAATCGATATAGTCTTTTTTCATAAAACACCTTGAAAACACATAAATAAGAAGTTTCAACAAATATAATGTTTTGCTTCCATTTCTGAGTTTTAGTGCATAAAATGCTGGAAAACAATATAATAACCCATTTTTGACATATATGAGTTCTTTAAACAAATAATGTGTAATGATGCGTTTTGCCTGCATTTTTGTTTTGGTGTGAAAACAAGCCAATATAGAGAAATGCAAGTAAAAGTAACCAAAACGATTTATTTAAATAGTTGTCAGCTTTTTTGCACCAAAACACAAAATGCAGACAAAACACATGATTACACACTATTTGTTTAAGGAACTGAAATATGTAAAAATGAGTTATTAAGGTGTTTTCCAGCATTTTATGCACCAAAACTCAGAAATGCACGCAAAGACTATATTCCTTTAAACATCTTATTTATGTGTTATTAAGATGTTTTATGAAAAAAAAAAAAACTTTCTCAATTGGAAATTTTATATATTGAATTCATTTTACAATGTTATGTATCAAAATGATGAAATTCATGAAATCAAGCCAATATAGAGAAACAAAAGAAAAAATAAGAAAAACATATTATTCTATTAGTTTTCAGCTTTTTTTGCACCAAAACACAGAAATGCAGGCAAAAACTAAAGATTACACAATATTTGTTTAAGGAACAGAAATATGTCAAAAATATTTTTTGAAAAAACTTTTGTTTGGCAGCATTTCTGAGTTTTGGTGCATAAAATGTTGGAAAACACCTAGATAACCCATATTTGACATATCAGTTCTTTAAGCAAACAGTGTTTTTCATGCGTTTTGCCTGCTTTTCTATGTTTTACTCAAATATATAAGACATACAAATATAGTGTTTTGCCAGCATTTCTAAGTTTTCGTGCATGAAATGTTGGAAAACACCAAAATAACCCATGTTTGACATATATCAGTTCTTTAAGCAAACAGTGTTATTCATGTGTTTTGCCTGCTTTTCTGTGTTTTGGTGCAAAAAAGCTGGAAACTACTAAACTAAGACTTTTTTGTTCCTCTTTCTTTGGTTTCTCTATATTTCCTTATTTTCATCAATTTTATCATTCTGTCATTCTGAGGCATAAACATGAAAAATGACTTGAATATACAAAATTTTCAATCGTGTTTTTTTTTTTTTTTTTTTTTTCATAAAACACCTGAAAACACATAAATAAGACATTTTAACAAATATAGTGTTTTGCCTGCATTTTCTGAGTTTTGGTGCATAAAATGCTGGAAAACACCAAAATAACCCATTGTTGACAATTCAGTTCTTAAACAAATAGTGTATTATCATGCGTTTTGCCTGCATTTTTTGTGTTGTAGTGCATAAAATGCAGGAAATCCTAATAACCCATTTTTTTAATATTTCACAAATATTTTATAATGATGCGTTTTGTGTGCATTTTTGTGTTTTAGTGCGAAAACTAGCTAATATAGAGATATTAGAGTAGAAGTAACAAAAACATGTTATTTTAACAGTTTTCATCCTTTTTTACACCAAAACACAGAAATGTAGACAAAACGCATGTTTACACACTATTTGTTTGAATAGTGAAGTATTTTCTGTATCAAAACCTTCGAATGCGCTTACTCCTTCATCAACATAGTCATCATCTTCTTTCATTCTTTCCGTAGTCTCATACCTGCATTTAGATGGAATCTCTTCTTTACTCATGATTATCTAACACTTGATTTCATGAAAAACGAGTCTACACTACTCACCCAGGCCACTGCAAATACTATACAACAGGTGTGTATTTACCTAGTTGTAGTTTTACAGGGCCTGGGCTTTATGCTCGTGTGGTCCCGTCTCCATATCTATAATTATCTAATTTTTCTTTAAAACTATGCACACTCTTTGCTGACACCACTTCCTCACTCAAACTGTTCCAAGTCTCAACACATCTTTGCGGGAAACTAAATTTTTTAACATCTCTCAGACATTGTCCCTTCCTTAGTTTCTTACTATGCGATCTTGTGCTTCTAAAGTCATATTCTTCTCTCAGGATCAGTTTCTCATTATCCACTTCATCCATTCCGTTAATCAATTTATAAACTTGTATCAGATCCCTCTCTTTCTCTGCTCCAAGGTTGGTAGATCCATTGCCTTTAGTCTCTCCTCATATGCCATCCCTTTAAATTCTGGAACCATTCTTGTAGCCATTTTTTGTAGTCTCTCTAATTTTCTTGTGTGTATTTACCTAATTGTATTTACCTAATTGTAACATACGGGAAAAGAGCTATGCTCGTGTTGTCCCGTCTCCATATCTATTAATGTCCAGCTTTTTCTTAAAATCATGAATATTCCTTGCGTTGACCACTTCCACGTCTAAACTATTCCATGCTTCCACCCTTCTATGAGGAAGCTATATTTTTCACATCTCTCCTATAAGTGGCCATTTTAGTTTTTCCCATGCCCTCTCGACATTCTTCCATTCCACATACACAGATCTTCCCTATCCATTTTTCCATGCCAATCATCACTCTGTATATTGCTATCAGGTCTTTTCTCTTCTGTTTTCCAGGGTTGGAAGTTGCATTTTTTCAGTCTGTCTTCATAAGTCAAATCTCTTAAGTCAGGCACCATTTTCGTTGCAGCCCTCTGTACTTTCTCTAGTTTCCTTATGTGTTTCTTTAAGTTCGGAGCCCACTGTATTGTTGCATATTCAAGCCTCGGTCTTATCATTGCAGTAATTATTTTCTTCATCATTTCTTCATCTAGATATACGAACGCCACTCTTATGTTCCTCAATAAGTTCAATACTTCTCCAATTATTTTGTTTATATGTCTCTCTGGCGATAGGTCATTGGTAATTGTCACCCCAAGGTCTTTTTCTTCATGACTGGTTTTATGTCTTCATTTCCTATCTTGTACATACTCCTGATTCTTCTTTCACTCTTGCCAAACTCTATTTTCTTGCATTTTGTCGTGTTGAACTCCATTTGCCATGTACAGCTCCATTTCCATATTCTGTCCAAGTCTTCCTGGAGTAGTTCGCAATCTTTGTCACATCTCACTTTTCGTAACAATTTTGCATCGTCTGCAAATAGGCTCACATAACTGGACACCCCATCCACCATGTCATTTATGTAGACTGCGAACATTACTGGTGCCAACACTGATCCCTGTGGAACTCCACTCTCCACCAATCCCCATTCTGATGGTCTGTCCTTAATTATTGTTCTCATTTCTCTTCCTACCAAAAGTCTTCCATCCATTTTAGTAAACTGCCATGCACTCCTCCTACCATTTCAAGTTTCCAGATCAGTCTCTGGTGTGGTACCTTATCAAAGGCCTTTTAAATCCAGATATATTCCATCAGCCCAACCATCTCTTTCCTGTATTACATCTATCACCCTCGAATAGTAACATATCAGGTTTGTCGTGCATGAACGCCCTTTCCTAAAACCAAATTGACACTCACAAAGTATGTCATTTTTCTCCAAGAAGTCTGTCCATCTAGTCTTCACCACCCTCTCACACATCTTAGCTACCACACTTGTAAGTGACACTGGTCTATAGTTCAATGGGTCTCTCTTGTTACCTGATTTATAGATTGGGACAATGTTAGCTCTTTTCCAGTCTTGGGGCACTACGCCTTCCCTTAATGAGGCATCAATTACTTCACAAACTTTTTCTGCCAATTGCTCCTGCATTCTCTTAAAATCCATCCTGATACCCCATCAGGTCCCACAGCTTTTCTCACTTCTAAACTCCCCATCATGTTCTTGATCTCCTCCACCGTTACTTGAAACTCCTTCATAATCCCTTTCTGTTCCATTACCAGTGGTTTGTCAAAAGCAGTCTCCTTTGTGAATACCTTCCGAAAGCATCCATTCATAGCCTCTGCCATTTCCTGGGATCTTCACTGTATACTCCATTTACTTCTAAACTTTCAATACTTTCTCTATTTTTGATGTTGTTGTTCACATGTCTGTAAAAAAGCCTTGGTTGGTCTTTACATTTATCAATTATATCCTTTTCTTGTTTCTTTCTTTCTTCTCTTCTAATCAACACATATTCATTTCTTGCTCTTTTGTAACTTTCCACTGCTTAATCCGTCTTTTCCTTCTCCACCTCTTCCATGCATCCTCTTTTCTTGTTCTAGCCTTTTCACATCTATCGTTAAACCAGTCCTGCTTTCCAACTTCTCTATGTTGTCTTATTGGTACAAATTTTTTCTCACCTTCTTTGTATATTTTTATAAATTCCTTCCACTTTTCATTTGCTCCCTTAGCACTCTTGAATTTCATCCAATTTGTCTCTTGAAAGAATTTCTTTAGGTTTCCAAAATCTGTCTTGGCATAATTCCATCTTCCCACTTTATATTCTTCATTTCTTCTAGATTTCTCTTCGTCTATCACCTTGAACTCCAAAACTGCATGATCACTCTTTGCTAAAGGGCACTCCACCCTCATCTCCTCAATGACCATTGGCTCTGTACTAAAGACCAAGTCCAGTCTTGACGATGCTCCTCTCCTCCAAACCTAGTATCTTCTTTGACCCACTGAGTTAACACATTTTCCATTGCCAGTGTCAATAGTGTATTTCCCCATGTTGTCTCTGATCCTTCCATTGACCAGTCCTCCCAACACACCTCTTTACAATTAAAATCTCCCATCATTATAGTTCGTTCACAGCCACCCAACATTTCTTCCAGACATGTTCCTGTATCACTTATCATTTCTTCATATTCCTGTACTGACCATGCATTTGTCTTAGGTGGTACGTACACCACTATGTAGTGCCTCTTTTTTCCTTCATTAGTTTCTGCTCTGATCTTTAGCACTTCTGCCTTTCCCATACCTTTTTTCACTTGATCCACCTTTATATCTTTTTTAACCAGCAACATCACTCCTCCTCCCATCTTACCTACTCTATTTCTTTTCCAAACGTTATATTTCCCTGTGTGTGTGTGTGTGTGTGTGTGTGTGTGTGTGTGTGTGTGTGTGTGTGTTTATGTGTTTGTGTATTTACCTAGTTGTAGTTTTACAGGGCCTGGGCTTTATGCTTGTGTGGCCCCATTTCAATATCTACACTTATCCAATTTTTTTTTCAAACTATGCACACTCGTTGCTGACACCACTTCTTCACCCAAACTGTTGCACGTCTGAGCACATCTTTGCAGGAAACTATATTTTTTAACGTCTCTCAGACATCTTCCCTTCCTCAGCTTTTTACTATGCGATCTTGTTGTTTGAATGTCGTATTCTTCTTTTAATCTAACCTAACCTTGTAATTTTATTTATTTATTTATTTATTTGTTTTTTACTAACCTAATCTAACGTAACCAAATATTTGCAGATCCGCAGAAAACAACACGCCGATTTATTTGAAGTCACCACACCTGTTTTGTCCACCGCCATCACCAGCACCAGGTCTTCCTTGTCTATTTTTTTTTCAATGCCATTGACTCTCTTGTACATTATTATTAGGTCCCCTCATTCTCTTTTATCTTGTAAGGTTGACAGTTACATTTCCTTCAGCCATTCTTTGTATATTAGATCCTTTAGTTCTGACACCATCTTTTTAGCAATCTTCTGTATCTGTTCTAATCTTCTTATATCCTTTTCAGAACTCGTGGAGACCACACTACAGCTGCATATTCCAGCCTTGGGCGTATCATGCTTGTGATGATTTTTTTCATCATATCTTTGTCCGTGAATTAAAATGTCATTCTTATATTTGTCAACATTTTACATGATATATAATCCAAATATCTTGCTTATGTGTTTTTTGGGTTCAGATTTTCCTGTATAATCACTCCCAGATCTTTTTCCTCTTTAGTCTTCATTATTTGTTCCTTATCCATCAGGTAGTTCCATACTGGTCTTCTCTTACTCTTTCTTAGTTCCATTACGTGACATTTCTTTGCATTAAACTCCAATTTCCACTTCCTGCTCCATTCATAGATCTTGTTTATATCTTCCTGTTGTAACAGCAAAACGTCCTCCCTGGTTTTGACAACTCTTAGCAGCTTTGCATCATCAGCAAATAGATTAATATAACTATTTACCCCATTGTAAATGTCGTTTACATAAATCTGGAACATAATGGGGGCTAACACTGACCAGTGTTGCACTCTGCTGGTTACTTAACCCCAAGTTGAGTATGTATCTCTGATCACAGTTCTCATTTCCCTGTCCTTCAAATAATCCCTTATCCATTCTGATAAGGTTCCATGCTATCCTCCTATGTTCTCTACTTTCTAAAGTAATCTTTCATGAGGGACTTTATCAAAAGCCTTTTTCATGTCCAGGTATACTGTGTCCACCATCCGTCTCTGCTTTCCAGTCCTTCTGTAACTCTTGAGTAGAAGCTTAATAATAATTTTGATACACATGACCATCCTGTCCTGAACCCAATTGTCTGTTTTATATGACTTTTTCTTCTTCCAGATGTTTAACACATTTTTCTTTGATAATTATTTAACACAACTTCCCCAAAATGCTTGTAAGTGACACTGGTCTGTAGTTTAGTGGTTCAGTTGCCTTTCGTCCTTAAAATATCGGTATTACCTTGGCTGTCTTCCATTCTAGTGGAACTTTCACTTCATTTAGTGAACTTGTAATTATTTCCCAAATTGGTGTGTGTGTGTGTGTGTGTGTGTGTGTGTGTGTGTGTGTGTGTGTGTGTGTGTGTGTATTTACCTAGTTGTATTTTACGGGAGAAGAGCCTATGGTGATGTTGTCGCATCTCTGTATCTCGCAGTGTCTAATTTTGTGTTCAAGTGGTGGTGGTGGTGGTGGATTTTGCACACACCACCTCTCTGTCCAGTCCGTTCCATATATATATCACTCTATGGGGGAAGCTGTTTTTCTTGAAGTCTCTTCCGTAAATGTCTTTTGTGAGTTTTAGTCCATGTCCTCCTGTGTCCCTTGTGTCCCTCTTGAGCAGGTCCATCCTATCAGGAAGCTCCATATTATTCATTATTCTGTAGATGGTCAACAGGTCGCCTCTTTCTCTTCTCTGCTCCAGTGTTGGTCAGTCCAGTCTCTTTTCATACATAAGAGCCGACAAGGTTGGGCCCAGTTTGGTGGCCGCTCTTTGTAGCCTTTCAATTTTGGTGATATTCTTCCTGGTGTGAGGTGACCACAGTACTGCTGCATACTCCAGTCGTGGTCTGATCAAGGATGCCAATAACTTTTTCACCATATCTTCATCAATATATGTGAATGCAATTGTAATATTTCTCAGTAAGTTGTAGGTCTCACCAACAATTTGATTGATATGTTTATTGGGGGACATTTCCTTTGTTATGAGAACTCCCAGGTCCTTTTCACTTTCTACCTTCTTAATCTTCTCTTCTCCAAGTTTGTATTGTCTTGTTATCCTTTTTTTTTGCTCTTTTCAAATTCCATTATGCTACTTTTGTTAATGTTGAAAGCCATCTCCCATCTTTTCCTCCATTCCCATAGTCTATCTAAGTCCTGCCGTAGAGTTCCACCATCATCGTGCAAGCCAACTTTCTTCAAAAGTTTTGTGTCGTCTGCAAAGAAACTGGTGTAGCTTTAATTTGTGTATGGGTGACTTTTGACGTGCTGGAACGCATTCCTTACTATTACATGTTGTAATGGGTTCAGTATGCGGTAATTTTGATTTACGCTAAGGTTTTCAGGAACGCATATGTACCGTATAACGAGGACTTGCTGTATATTGTTATGATATTGTATTTTTGATTGATTGATTTCAGCTTCAATATGGCCTGTGAAGGTAAAGGTATGTAATCTATTTTCTGTATAGCAAGTTTATTGTTAAGTCCTCGTTTGTTAGTGTGTCGTGCATGAATACTTTTTTTCAAGGTAACAATTAGTCGTATGTTGTATCTATGGTGGTGTTTGCTTGATTTAGGTTGAACCAATACTAAAGTGTGCTTATTGTGTTGTAGTACAGTTTTGTGCATGAGAAGTGAATGTTATTACCTTTAGGTTTTCCTATTACACTTGTGTGTAGTTTGTATTGCTTTGCTTTACATTGTTTTTGCTTTGCCTCACTGATTATATTCATATCCTTGACCAAATATACTTTATTGCCAGTCTAACTGGTTTTCATGAATGGAAAGACAATGGTATGATTTTTTTTTCTGAATTGAAACATGTTTGTTTGCATTGATGTAGGATACCTAGCTATGTGTTGAAATGCTTAATGTATATTTGACTTGCTTGTGTGACGTCTCTGCTTTCCATACATACTCTTTAGTGATATTTTGGCTGTAGCTAGGGCTTACAAACACGTGGGTATTCCCACAAAACCACCCCACCTGCTTCTAGGTGCTTAAACATGCATCTTTTATTTTGTAACTTTGAATGGTGATATGCTTATTGTGTTAGTTTCAACGCTGATATATAATGCTAATAATGTCTGAGGTCTGTGGTAATGGTGTATGCTCTGTTGTGGCATCTTGCATACTTGATGTGATCAACTATGTAGCTTTTGTCTGCATGTACACCAATTGACTTTTCTCTATATATACCTTACTTCTTTTGCTTGTTACATTTATTGTGTATGCTTCAAAAAACTGAAATTCACTCAACATGCTGCATGTGTTCCATTATAATCATTAGTGACTCAAGTATTTTCTGTTCTGTGAAACTAAGCCCCTCCTACACGTCATTCCTACCCATTATCCTGATAATTACTCAAATGTCAATTTTTCACTGCTTAACTTTTTCACTTTTTTTTTTTTTTTAGTAATCCCATTGGAAGAGAATTAAGGGTTAAGACACATTTCAAACTAAGTTGGGCCTCCCACCTTGTTATTATTTTGTGAGAGCCCTTTGTTTGTTTGTGTGTGTTGCCTGAGGTTAACACCTTTATCATGTAAGACACAGTTTCGCTTACAGTTTTGATCATCATTAGGATTGAGAGACTAGAGTACCCTGACTTATAGTTTTGTCTTCAACATTTTTAGAACAATGATAACAATTATGATGAGACACAGCATGATTAATACATTGAAGTATTCATTATTGTTTAAATATCATATTTAGATAGTAAACAGGAAATAAAAACACAAATAAACCATTGTTTTTTTCTGCTACCTTTATTATAAGTGTTGACTCAACACACTACAAAAAGGTACATCCACACATACTGTGTCAACCTAATCTTTCTTTTTCTCATGCAGGTCAAATTAACCATTTATATTGTTCTCTTGCAGGCCAAATTCTCTCTCTCTCTCTCTCTCTCTCTCTCTCTCTCTCTCTCTCTCTCTCTCTCTCTCTCTCTCTCTCTCTCTCTCTCTCTGCAACTGGGTCAAACACATGGTATTTTTACCACTACTCTTATTCCATTATCATCCCTCGCCTCTGATCCTATTTATTACTTACGGCCAGGCAATGATGAGCAGCTCGCCACTGTCACACCGACACCCCCTTCGAGGGATAATACCTGGACACACACACACACACACACATACACACACACAGATGTGTTGAGACTTGGAACAGTTTGAGTGAGGAAGTTGTATCAGCAAAGAGTGTACATAGTTTTAAAGAAAAATTGGATAAGTGTAGATATGGAGACGGGACCACAGGAGCATAAAGCCCAGGCCCTGTAAAACTACAACTAGGTAAATACACACACACACACACACACACACACACCTTTCTCAACTTTATCTATCCTGTCTCATTTTCTATCTATTCTGACTTGATCGTTGTCTTTCTTCTCTTTCGTCTGTGTTTTTTTTTTTTTATCTTTTCCATCTTTCCATTCATATTTCTATCATCTCGATTCTTATTTAGTGTATAATATATTTTCTATCTTTCTATACCTTCTATATTCTCTTTACTCGCATCTATGTTGTTTCTATTCACATTTGTCACTAGTGTTCTGAATCTCCTATTCCTTTGTTTGAATACAGTAACATGAACAAGGTTGTGAATGTTCGGGTGTGGTGTGGATGAGCAAGTGAGCGAGCTGGCATTGGGAGCCGAGCGGGGGAGGCAGCGCGACGTGAGGCTAGCCAAGATGTAGGAAGATTGTACTGTACTTATGCTATGGAATGGTGTTATTACTGTAAAGCATACTTAAGAAAGATAAAAATATGGCTGATTTCCTTGTGTATAAGTTTCCTGTGTGTGTGAGTGTGTGTAACTGTGTATGGTGGGTGGATGGTTGAGCGAGGGTGTGGGTGCAGCAGGCTGCAGACTGGGGCACATGACGTGGAGCCTGTGGTGACCGGTGACCGGTGACTGGTGAGGCGGTGACTGGTTCACTCTGGTATTTACACGACTGCCGAGGGAATAATACATAAGGTTCAGTCTTAGGCGCTCACGAGGGAATAGACTTTAGCACTCCCGAGGAATATACATACTGTAAGGTTCAGTCTAGCCAAGTTAGTTATTAAAGATATAATCGGACACCGGAATTCTGTTTCAAGGTAAGAAGGACGTACTGCTATATACACGAAATGACAACTGCAACATATGACTGGAAAACAAACACAAGCAAGGATGGAAACGGAGTGATTGAAAGTGATAGCTAATTGCGCATTCATTATTTTCCTGACAATATTCTCCTTTTATTTTATGATAGTCTTATATTCTTCTTTAAGTGTCTGTGTGACTTCGCCGAAGCTATAGTCCGACTCAAATATGAAGTCCGCTGAAGGGAGAGACCTATCAGATGGAGGGATGTTGGCTAGAGGCAGTAGAGGAAGGAAAGGATTTAGGAGTAGTGATAGACAAGACTATGAAATTTTCAAAGCAATGTTTAGAAGCAAGAAATAGGGCAAATAGGATCCTGGGTTATATAAATAGAAATGTTAGTTATAAAAGTAAGGAAGTGGTGCGTAGCTTATATAATTCCCATGTTAGGCCCCATTTAGAGTATTGCATACAGGCCTGGTCACCCCAATATAGGCAGGATATCAACATGTTAGAAGCAGTTCAGAGAAGAGCAACTAGGATGATACCAGCATTAAAGCGCCTGGAGTATAGAGAGAGATTAAAGGAATTAAACATGTTTTCATTTGAGAGGAGATGTATAAGAGGGGATATGATACAGTTATTTAAAATGTTCTCAGATACAAACTACATAGATGTGAGATCTTTCTTTACCTTAGAGGAGGGAAGTAGGACTAGAAATCATTTATTAGATTTATAATTATGTATAGCACTGCATGATAGTGATCCCCATGTATGGGGACCACAAATTGTAGAGGATTTCACTGCAGGACTTAGCCCTGTTAATGGGCCAAATATTTAGAATTAGTATATAATGTATTGTGTACTTGTAAGTGTATCTTTGAGTACTGATGACGAGGTCGCTGTGCGACTGATACAGGATAACCTAGATGTGCCCTGGTGGCCCTTTGTTATCCTATTATTTATGTTATATGTTATGTTACTGCTCTTTCCCTCTATGAACACACACACACACACACACACACACACACACACACACTGCTCTCTTTCCCTCTATCACCACACACATTTTGTATTGTTTTTTTTTTTTTTTTATTTGTGTTGCTTTTTATTGGTTTTTAATGTCGTGATGTGTAATGGTGGTGGTGGTGGTGGTAATGTCGATATTTTCTCATCTCTCACTGTTTATCTTTTTTTTTTTTTAATGATTGTGTTATTTTTGTTGTTTCGGATTCTTTTCTTATTTATTTCTGTATTTTTTTATTAGGTTTATATATTATGTGTGGTGAATGTTGAGTTTGGTAATGTCGACATTTTGAAGCTCCCAATGGCTACTCGTATCCTTAAATCAACTAAAACCATAATAACACTGAATATTGCACACAAAATTCCGTGGTAATTTTGAAAGAGTGAGACTTGAACACATACAAGGACATAGTATTGGAATTTGTAGCGGGCAAGGAGAAGAGAGTGAATTCCTTTAGAAAGCCACAGGTGATGATGGCGTCGGTACCTCCCGCCAAGACACAGGGGTGAGCTCACTGGAGTGCCGTTATATTTGCAGCCTGTATAGAGGTGACAGTGCCGTGACAGAGGTGGTGGAGGTTATTAATGCACCAAGGAACAGGTGTGTAAGGTGTGGCAGTGGTGTTGATAAGGGATTAGTGTGTAAGGAGGGAAAGAAGTGTGGTGGGCGAGTGCACGTCTGCTCCATGTCAACAAACTTATGGTGACGGCCGTGTGGTGTTTGGTGTTGCTTATACACCCCATAAACACACTCAACATGCCCATATACACCCACACACACAAAGTGAAGTGATGACATTCCCGACAGCACCAGCGGCGAGACAAGAGAGCAATGCAACTCTTCACCACAACGCCTCACCATCATTTATTTCAGGTATTTCTAAGGCCACTCTCTTATTTGTAGGTTTTCTTTGCATAGGAGAGTGAAAACAGTGCCCAAATGTTGAAAAGGTGATGGATATAACGAGCAGTTGTCAGTATTACCAGCTATTATTTGCTATTAAATGCAACATAAGGATTATGGAGCCCGCCCGCCCGCCCGCCCCCGAGCACCTCCCCTGTCCCCCGTGGCAACCTGCGGGTTCCAATACTTTTTTTGATATATTCTCTAAAAATAATATTACGCTTCCATGGTGTGTTTTTAGGGTTTCTATGAATATTTCGTTGTGTTTGAAGTGTGTTCCGCGCCTGTGTTCGGTAAATGTGTGTCGTTTAGTGGTGTTTTATAGCTTAAATATGAGCTGCCATAACCGTCCAAATTTTCCATCTCTCAATTTCAACTATTTAATTTCTAGGTGTAACTGGGCCTTTGTAGTATATAGAAATTACCTGTGCTTTTTTAGGCGTGAAATAATTCCATTGAGTGAAATATGTGGACTTTAAAGTGGTGTTTTGTCCCGTTTAACGTAAGTCTTATTTTTTTCAATTTTATTTATTTACGTTTCTGTTTGACGGTCAAACTCGTTGTAGAATGCCTTAAAAGAAAGCTC
>NW_025541370.1:103732-117611 GCF_017591435.1 Portunus trituberculatus
AATCATTCACAAATAATCACCACTCCAATGCTTACCATAAACTAATTTGAAGTAATATCCCACTCAATTGAAAACTCAAGAAAACTGCTTGTTCAGCTTTATATTCACCCTCGCGTTGGATTTGGTAAGTTGAGGTTGTTATTTAAGCCTCGTTATCACTGCAGTAAAGTACTAAGCATTAACCTGAACCACGTGACTCCTATACTGATCTCCGTTAATAATGAAATACTAGCTTTGATAATCACACCACACTAACTCCCTCCTTCTCCTCACACCGTGGGACTGACACCGCTGGAGCAACTCTTCGTAATAAAGTCGAGTACAAATTACGGTTTGCAAGGCATTAGGTGTTAGGCATAGGGCGATAGGCGGCGCTGCTAACCATTCTCTTCCAGGTACATGTTAATTATCTAGTCTTCTTCAGTAATGCCCTGGTTAGTGCACCATGGTGGCAATCCTGGAGCCTCAGTTTTATTTATTTTTGGGTGTGTGGTTTTATATGGTATTTTTTGTTGTTCCAGGGTTGCGTGGTAGGTGCGTTCACTGGTCTGGGTTGTGTTGGTGCGTGTTCTGAAGAGATGACCGGAGACGCGCTGGCTGGTGATGACTAGAGGTGCACAGATGCAGTGTTCTGTACAAGCTGGATGGAAGTATGCAAACCTCGCAATGAAGAGGAAAAGTTGAGGAAATGGTTCTATCTTGACTTTTGGCTAAAATAAGCATCTTGTGTGTATGTGTGTGTGTGTGTGTGTATTTACCTAGTTGTATTTACCTAGTTGTAGTTTTACAGGGCCTGGGCTTTATGCTCGTGTGGCCCCGTCTCCATATCTACACTTATCCAATCTTACATTAAAAGTATGTGTGTGTGTGTGTGTGTGTGTGTGTGTGTGTGTGTGTGTAGGTAAGATAATTATTATTTTTTACAGGTTTAATTAATACTTATTTCTTACAGGTCAAACTACGTAATATCTCTCCTTTTCTCTTGCAGGACAAACAAATTTTCTCAGTTCTTTAAACATATAGTGTTATTCATGCAGACAAAACGCATGATTACACACTATTTGTTTAAGGAACTGAAATATGTCAAAAAAGGGTTATTAAGGTGTTTTCAGCATTTTATGCACCAAAACTCAGAAATGTACGCAAAAGACTATATTTCTCTAAACGTCTTATTTATGTGGTTTTAACATGTTTTATGAAAAAAAGTATCTCGATTCAAAATTTTGTATATAAGTTTCTTTTTACATTGTTATGTTTTCAATGGAACCATCAAACTACCCTTAAAGATCGGTGTGACTGAAGCAAGAGTCTTTTAAAATATAGGTTATTTTGCCACAATTTTCAGAGACCACAGATATGAGGAGCTTGGTTCATATGAGTGTTTTTGCTATTGATAAAGTAGAAATCATTGTAATCTGTCAATAGAACTATTAAACTACCATTAAAAACCTGTGGAACTGAAACAAGAGTTTTTAATGTATAGTTTATGTAACCACTATTTTCAAAGTCCACCAAGATGAGAAACCTTTTTCATAAGGGTTTTATGCTATTGATAAGATAGATATGATGTTAATCTGTCAATGGAACCATCAAACTACACTTAAAACCCGTGTGACTCAAACAAGAGTGTTTTGAAAATATAGGTTATGTAGCCACAATTTTCAACGTCCACAGATATGAGGAGCTTGGTTCGTATTAGTGTTTTTGCTACATATAAAGTAGAAATCATGTTAATCTGTCAATAGAACTATAAAACTACCATTGAAAATCCGTGTAACTGAAACAAGAATTTTTAAAATATATATTATTCAGCCACTGTATTTCAAAGTCCACCGAGATGAGAAATCTTTTCGTAAGAGTTTTATGCCACTAATCAAGTAGGTATCATGTTAATCTGTCAATAGAACCATCAAATGACCCCAAAAAACCCGTGTGACTGAAATAAGAGTATTTTGAAAATATAGGTTACGCGGCCAATGTTTTCACAGTCCACAGAGATGATAAAATTTATCCATAAGAGTGTTTTGCTATTGGTAAGGTAGTAATCATGTTAATCTGTCAATGGAACCATCAAACTACCCTTAAAGATCGGTGTGACTGAAGCAAGAGTCTTTTAAAATATAGGTTATGTTGCCACAATTTTCAGAGACCACAGATATGAGGAGCTTGGTTCATATGAGTGTTTTTGCTATTGATAAAGTAGAAATCATTGTAATCTGTCAATAGAACTATTAAACTACCATTAAAAACCTGTGTAACTGAAACAAGAGTTTTTAATGTATAGTTTATGTAACCACTATTTTCAAAGTCCACCAAGATGAGAAACCTTTTCATAAGGGTTTTATGCTATTGATAAGATAGATATGATGTTAATCTGTCAATGGAACCATCAAACTACACTTAAAACCCGTGTGACTCAAACAAGAGTGTTTTGAAAATATAGGTTATGTAGCCACAATTTTCAACGTCCACAGATATGAGGAGCTTGGTTCGTATTAGTGTTTTGCTACATATAAAGTAGAAATCATGTTAATCTGTCAATAGAACTATAAAACTACCATTGAAAATCCGTGTAACTGAAACAAGAATTTTTAAAATATATATTATTCAGCCACTGTATTTCAAAGTCCACCGAGATGAGAAATCTTTTCGTAAGAGTTTTATGCCACTAATCAAGTAGGTATCATGTTAATCTGTCAATAGAACCATCAAATGACCCCAAAAACCCGTGTGACTGAAATAAGAGTATTTTGAAAATATAGGTTACGCGGCCACTGTTTTCACAGTCCACAGAGATGATAAAATTTATCTGTAAGAGTGTTTTTGCTATTGGTAAGGTAGTAATCATGTTAATCTGTCAATGGAACCATCAAACTACCCTTAAAGATCGGTGTGACTGAAGCAAGAGTCTTTTAAAATATAGGTTATGTTGCCACAATTTTCAGAGACCACAGATATGAGGAGCTTGGTTCATATGAGTGTTTTTGCTATTGATAAAGTAGAAATCATTGTAATCTGTCAATAGAACTATTAAACTACCATTAAAAACCTGTGTAACTGAAACAAGAGTTTTTAATGTATAGTTTATGTAACCACTATTTTCAAAGTCCACCAAGATGAGAAACCTTTTCATAAGGGTTTTATGCTATTGATAAGATAGATATGATGTTAATCTGTCAATGGAACCATCAAACTACACTTAAAACCCGTGTGACTCAAACAAGAGTGTTTTGAAAATATAGGTTATGTAGCCACAATTTTCAACGTCCACAGATATGAGGAGCTTGGTTCGTATTAGTGTTTTTGCTACATATAAAGTAGAAATCATGTTAATCTGTCAATAGAACTATAAAACTACCATTGAAAATCCGTGTAACTGAAACAAGAATTTTTTAAAATATATATTATTCAGCCACTGTATTTCAAAGTCCACCGAGATGAGAAATGTTTTTCGTAAGAGTTTTTATGCCACTAATCAAGTAGGTATCATGTTAATCTGTCAATAGAACCATCAAATGACCCCAAAAAAACCCGTGTGACTGAAATAAGAGTATTTTGAAAACATAGGTTACGCGGCCACTGTTTTCACAGTCCACAGAGATGATAAAATTTATCTGTAAGAGTGTTTTTGCTATTGGTAAGGTAGTAATCATGTTAATCTGTCAATGGAACCATCAAACTACCCTTAAAGATCCTGTGTGACTGAAGCAAGAGTCTTTTAAAATATAGGTTATGTTGCCACAATTTTCAGAGACCACAGATATGAGGAGCTTGGTTCATATGAGTGTTTTGCTATTGATAAAGTAGAAATCATTGTAATCTGTCAATAGAACTATTAAACTACCATTAAAAACCTGTGTAACTGAAACAAGAGTTTTTAATGTATAGTTTATGTAACCACTATTTTCAAAGTCCACCAAGATGAGAAACCTTTTCATAAGGGTTTTATGCTATTGATAAGATAGATATGATGTTAATCTGTCAATGGAACCATCAAACTACACTTAAAACCCGTGTGACTCAAACAAGAGTGTTTTGAAAATATAGGTTATGTAGCCACAATTTTCAACGTCCACAGATATGAGGAGCTTGGTTCGTATTAGTGTTTTTGCTACATATAAAGTAGAAATCATGTTAATCTGTCAATAGAACTATAAAACTACCATTGAAAATCCGTGTAACTGAAACAAGAATTTTTAAAATATATATTATTCAGCCACTGTATTTCAAAGTCCACCGAGATGAGAAATCTTTTCGTAAGAGTTTTTATGCCACTAATCAAGTAGGTATCATGTTAATCTGTCAATAGAACCATCAAATGACCCCAAAAAACCCGTGTGACTGAAATAAGAGTATTTTGAAAACATAGGTTACGCGGCCACTGTTTTCACAGTCCACAGAGATGATAAAATTTATCTGTAAGAGTGTTTTTGCTATTGGTAAGGTAGTAATCATGTTAATCTGTCAATGGAACCATCAAACTACCCTTAAAGATCGGTGTGACTGAAGCAAGAGTCTTTTAAAATATAGGTTATGTTGCCACAATTTTCAGAGACCACAGATATGAGGAGCTTGGTTCATATGAGTGTTTTGCTATTGATAAAGTAGAAATCATTGTAATCTGTCAATAGAACTATTAAACTACCATTAAAACCTGTGTAACTAAAACAAGAGTTTTTAATGTATAGTTTATGTAACCACTATTTTCAAAGTCCACCAAGATGAGAAACCTTTTCATAAGGGTTTTATGCTATTGATAAGATAGATATGATGTTAATCTGTCAATGGAACCATCAAACTACACTTAAAACCCGTGTGACTCAAACAAGAGTGTTTTGAAAATATAGGTTATGTAGCCACAATTTTCAACGTCCACAGATATGAGGAGCTTGGTTCGTATTAGTGTTTTTGCTACATATAAAGTAGAAATCATGTTAATCTGTCAATAGAACTATAAAACTACCATTGAAAATCCGTGTAACTGAAACAAGAATTTTTAAAATATATATTATTCAGCCACTGTATTTCAAAGTCCACCGAGATGAGAAATCTTTTCGTAAGAGTTTTATGCCACTAATCAAGTAGGTATCATGTTAATCTGTCAATAGAACCATCAAATGACCCCAAAAAACCCGTGTGACTGAAATAAGAGTATTTTGAAAACATAGGTTACGCGGCCACTGTTTTCACAGTCCACAGAGATGATAAAATTTATCTGTAAGAGTGTTTTTGCTATTGGTAAGGTAGTAATCATGTTAATCTGTCAATGGAACCATCAAACTACCCTTAAAGATCGGTGTGACTGAAGCAAGAGTCTTTTAAAATATAGGTTATGTTGCCACAATTTTCAGAGACCACAGATATGAGGAGCTTGGTTCATATGAGTGTTTTTGCTATTGATAAAGTAGAAATCATTGTAATCTGTCAATAGAACTATTAAACTACCATTAAAACCTGTGTAACTGAAACAAGAGTTTTTAATGTATAGTTTATGTAACCACTATTTTCAAAGTCCACCAAGATGAGAAACCTTTTCATAAGGGTTTTATGCTATTGATAAGATAGATATGATGTTAATCTGTCAATGGAACCATCAAACTACACTTAAAACCCGTGTGACTCAAACAAGAGTTTTTGAAAATATAGGTTATGTAGCCACAATTTTCAACGTCCACAGATATGAGGAGCTTGGTTCGTATTAGTGTTTTTGCTACATATAAAGTAGAAATCATGTTAATCTGTCAATAGAACTATAAAACTACCATTGAAAATCCGTGTAACTGAAACAAGAATTTTTAAAAATATATCTTATTCAGCCACTGTATTTCAAAGTCCACCGAGATGAGAAATCTTTTCGTAAGAGTTTTATGCCACTAATCAAGTAGGTATCATGTTAATCTGTCAATAGAACCATCAAATGACCCCAAAAAACCCGTGTGACTGAAATAAGAGTATTTTGAAAACATAGGTTACGCGGCCACTGTTTTCACAGTCCACAGAGATGATAAAATTTATCTGTAAGAGTGTTTTTGCTATTGGTAAGGTAGTAATCATGTTAATCTGTCAATGGAACCATCAAACTACCCTTAAAGATCGGTGTGACTGAAGCAAGAGTCTTTTTAAAATATAGGTTATGTTGCCACAATTTTCAGAGACCACAGATATGAGGAGCTTGGTTCATATGAGTGTTTTTGCTATTGATAAAGTAGAAATCATTGTAATCTGTCAATAGAACTATTAAACTACCATTAAAAACCTGTGTAACTAAAACAAGAGTTTTTAATGTATAGTTTATGTAACCACTATTTTTCAAAGTCCACCAAGATGAGAAACCTTTTTCATAAGGGTTTTTATGCTATTGATAAGATAGATATGATGTTAATCTGTCAATGGAACCATCAAACTACACTTAAAACCCGTGTGACTCAAACAAGAGTGTTTTGAAAATATAGGTTATGTAGCCACAATTTTCAACGTCCACAGATATGAGGAGCTTGGTTCGTATTAGTGTTTTTGCTACATATAAAGTAGAAATCATGTTAATCTGTCAATAGAACTATAAAACTACCATTGAAAATCCGTGTAACTGAAACAAGAATTTTTAAAAATATATCTTATTCAGCCACTGTATTTCAAAGTCCACCGAGATGAGAAATCTTTTCGTAAGAGTTTTATGCCACTAATCAAGTAGGTATCATGTTAATCTGTCAATAGAACCATCAAATGACCCCAAAAAACCCGTGTGACTGAAATAAGAGTATTTTGAAAACATAGGTTACGCGGCCACTGTTTTCACAGTCCACAGAGATGATAAAATTTATCTGTAAGAGTGTTTTTGCTATTGGTAAGGTAGTAATCATGTTAATCTGTCAATGGAACCATCAAACTACCCTTAAAGATCGGTGTGACTGAAGCAAGAGTCTTTTAAAATATAGGTTATGTTGCCACAATTTTCAGAGACCACAGATATGAGGAGCTTGGTTCATATGAGTGTTTTTGCTATTGATAAAGTAGAAATCATTGTAATCTGTCAATAGAACTATTAAACTACCATTAAAAACCTGTGTAACTGAAACAAGAGTTTTTAATGTATAGTTTATGTAACCACTATTTTCAAAGTCCACCAAGATGAGAAACCTTTTCATAAGGGTTTTATGCTATTGATAAGATAGATATGATGTTAATCTGTCAATGGAACCATCAAACTACACTTAAAACCCGTGTGACTCAAACAAGAGTGTTTTGAAAATATAGGTTATGTAGCCACAATTTTCAACGTCCACAGATATGAGGAGCTTGGTTCGTATTAGTGTTTTTGCTACATATAAAGTAGAAATCATGTTAATCTGTCAATAGAACTATAAAACTACCATTGAAAATCCGTGTAACTGAAACAAGAATTTTTAAAATATATATTATTCAGCCACTGTATTTCAAAGTCCACCGAGATGAGAAATCTTTTCGTAAGAGTTTTATGCCACTAATCAAGTAGGTATCATGTTAATCTGTCAATAGAACCATCAAATGACCCCAAAAAACCCGTGTGACTGAAATAAGAGTATTTTGAAAACATAGGTTACGCGGCCACTGTTTTCACAGTCCACAGAGATGATAAAATTTATCTGTAAGAGTGTTTTTGCTATTGGTAATGTAGTAATCATGTTAATCTGTCAATGGAACCATCAAACTACCCTTAAAGATCGGTGTGACTGAAGCAAGAGTCTTTTAAAATATAGGTTATGTTGCCACAATTTTCAGAGACCACAGATATGAGGAGCTTGGTTCATATGAGTGTTTTGCTATTGATAAAGTAGAAATCATTGTAATCTGTCAATAGAACTATTAAACTACCATTAAAAACCTGTGTAACTAAAACAAGAGTTTTTAATGTATAGTTTATGTAACCACTATTTTTCAAAGTCCACCAAGATGAGAAACCTTTTCATAAGGGTTTTATGCTATTGATAAGATAGATATGATGTTAATCTGTCAATGGAACCATCAAACTACACTTAAAACCCGTGTGACTCAAACAAGAGTGTTTTGAAAATATAGGTTATGTAGCCACAATTTTCAACGTCCACAGATATGAGGAGCTTGGTTCGTATTAGTGTTTTTGCTACATATAAAGTAGAAATCATGTTAATCTGTCAATAGAACTATAAAACTACCATTGAAAATCCGTGTAACTGAAACAAGAATTTTTAAAATATATATTATTCAGCCACTGTATTTCAAAGTCCACCGAGATGAGAAATCTTTTCGTAAGAGTTTTATGCCACTAATCAAGTAGGTATCATGTTAATCTGTCAATAGAACCATCAAATGACCCCAAAAAACCCGTGTGACTGAAATAAGAGTATTTTGAAAACATAGGTTATGCGGCCACTGTTTTCACAGTCCACAGAGATGATAAAATTTATCTGTAAGAGTGTTTTTGCTATTGGTAAGGTAGTAATCATGTTAATCTGTCAATGGAACCATCAAACTACCCTTAAAGATCGGTGTGACTGAAGCAAGAGTCTTTTAAAATATAGGTTATGTTGCCACAATTTTCAGAGACCACAGATATGAGGAGCTTGGTTCATATGAGTGTTTTTGCTATTGATAAAGTAGAAATCATTGTAATCTGTCAATAGAACTATTAAACTACCATTAAAAACCTGTGTAACTGAAACAAGAGTTTTTAATGTATAGTTTATGTAACCACTATTTTCAAAGTCCACCAAGATGAGAAACCTTTTCATAAGGGTTTTATGCTATTGATAAGATAGATATGATGTTAATCTGTCAATGGAACCATCAAACTACACTTAAAACCCGTGTGACTCAAACAAGAGTGTTTTGAAAATATAGGTTATGTAGCCACAATTTTCAACGTCCACAGATATGAGGAGCTTGGTTCGTATTAGTGTTTTTGCTACATATAAAGTAGAAATCATGTTAATCTGTCAATAGAACTATAAAACTACCATTGAAAATCCGTGTAACTGAAACAAGAATTTTTAAAATATATATTATTCAGCCACTGTATTTCAAAGTCCACCGAGATGAGAAATCTTTTCGTAAGAGTTTTATGCCACTAATCAAGTAGGTATCATGTTAATCTGTCAATAGAACCATCAAATGACCCCAAAAAACCCGTGTGACTGAAATAAGAGTATTTTGAAAACATAGGTTACGCGGCCACTGTTTTCACAGTCCACAGAGATGATAAAATTTATCTGTAAGAGTGTTTTTGCTATTGGTAATGTAGTAATCATGTTAATCTGTCAATGGAACCATCAAACTACCCTTAAAGATCGGTGTGACTGAAGCAAGAGTCTTTTAAAATATAGGTTATGTTGCCACAATTTTCAGAGACCACAGATATGAGGAGCTTGGTTCATATGAGTGTTTTTGCTATTGATAAAGTAGAAATCATTGTAATCTGTCAATAGAACTATTAAACTACCATTAAAAACCTGTGTAACTGAAACAAGAGTTTTTAATGTATAGTTTATGTAACCACTATTTTCAAAGTCCACCAAGATGAGAAACCTTTTCATAAGGGTTTTATGCTATTGATAAGATAGATATGATGTTAATCTGTCAATGGAACCATCAAACTACACTTAAAACCCGTGTGACTCAAACAAGAGTGTTTTGAAAATATAGGTTATGTAGCCACAATTTTCAACGTCCACAGATATGAGGAGCTTGGTTCGTATTAGTGTTTTTGCTACATATAAAGTAGAAATCATGTTAATCTGTCAATAGAACTATAAAACTACCATTGAAAATCCGTGTAACTGAAACAAGAATTTTTAAAATATATATTATTCAGCCACTGTATTTCAAAGTCCACCGAGATGAGAAATCTTTTTCGTAAGAGTTTTTATGCCACTAATCAAGTAGGTATCATGTTAATCTGTCAATAGAACCATCAAATGACCCCAAAAAACCCGTGTGACTGAAATAAGAGTATTTTGAAAACATAGGTTATGCGGCCACTGTTTACACAGTCCACAGAGATGATAAAATTTATCTGTAAGAGTGTTTTTGCTATTGGTATGGTAGTAATCATGTTAATCTGTCAATGGAACCATCAAACTACCCTTAAAGATCGGTGTGACTGAAGCAAGAGTCTTTTAAAATATAGGTTATGTTGCCACAATTTTCAGAGACCACAGATATGAGGAGCTTGGTTCATATGAGTGTTTTGCTATTGATAAAGTAGAAATCATTGTAATCTGTCAATAGAACTATTAAACTACCATTAAAAACCTGTGTAACTGAAACAAGAGTTTTTAATGTATAGTTTATGTAACCACTATTTTTCAAAGTCCACCAAGATGAGAAACCTTTTTCATAAGGGTTTTATGCTATTGATAAGATAGATATGATGTTAATCTGTCAATGGAACCATCAAACTACACTTAAAACCCGTGTGACTCAAACAAGAGTGTTTTGAAAATATAGGTTATGTAGCCACAATTTTCAACGTCCACAGATATGAGGAGCTTGGTTCGTATTAGTGTTTTTGCTACATATAAAGTAGAAATCATGTTAATCTGTCAATAGAACTATAAAACTACCATTGAAAATCCGTGTAACTGAAACAAGAATTTTTAAAATATATATTATTCAGCCACTGTATTTCAAAGTCCACCGAGATGAGAAATCTTTTCGTAAGAGTTTTATGCCACTAATCAAGTAGGTATCATGTTAATCTGTCAATAGAACCATCAAATGACCCCAAAAAACCCGTGTGACTGAAATAAGAGTATTTTGAAAACATAGGTTACGCGGCCACTGTTTTCACAGTCCACAGAGATGATAAAATTTATCTGTAAGAGTGTTTTTGCTATTGGTAAGGTAGTAATCATGTTAATCTGTCAATGGAACCATCAAACTACCCTTAAAGATCGGTGTGACTGAAGCAAGAGTCTTTTAAAATATAGGTTATGTTGCCACAATTTTCAGAGACCACAGATATGAGGAGCTTGGTTCATATGAGTGTTTTTGCTATTGATAAAGTAGAAATCATTGTAATCTGTCAATAGAACTATTAAACTACCATTAAAAACCTGTGTAACTGAAACAAGAGTTTTTAATGTATAGTTTATGTAACCACTATTTTCAAAGTCCACCAAGATGAGAAACCTTTTCATAAGGGTTTTATGCTATTGATAAGATAGATATGATGTTAATCTGTCAATGGAACCATCAAACTACACTTAAAACCCGTGTGACTCAAACAAGAGTGTTTTGAAAATATAGGTTATGTAGCCACAATTTTCAACGTCCACAGATATGAGGAGCTTGGTTCGTATTAGTGTTTTTGCTACATATAAAGTAGAAATCATGTTAATCTGTCAATAGAACTATAAAACTACCATTGAAAATCCGTGTAACTGAAACAAGAATTTTTAAAATATATATTATTCAGCCACTGTATTTCAAAGTCCACCGAGATGAGAAATCATTTTTCGTAAGAGTTTTTATGCCACTAATCAAGTAGGTATCATGTTAATCTGTCAATAGAACCATCAAATGACCCCAAAAAACCCGTGTGACTGAAATAAGAGTATTTTGAAAATATAGGTTACGCGGCCACTGTTTTCACAGTCCACAGAGATGATAAAATTTATCTGTAAGAGTGTTTTTGCTATTGGTAAGGTAGTAATCATGTTAATCTGTCAATGGAACCATCAAACTACCCTTAAAGATCGGTGTGACTGAAGCAAGAGTCTTTTTAAAATATAGGTTATGTTGCCACAATTTTCAGAGACCACAGATATGAGGAGCTTGGTTCATATGAGTGTTTTTGCTATTGATAAAGTAGAAATCATTGTAATCTGTCAATAGAACTATTAAACTACCATTAAAAACCTGTGTAACTGAAACAAGAGTTTTTAATGTATAGTTTATGTAACCACTATTTTTCAAAGTCCACCAAGATGAGAAACCTTTTCATAAGGGTTTTATGCTATTGATAAGATAGATATGATGTTAATCTGTCAATGGAACCATCAAACTACACTTAAAACCCGTGTGACTCAAACAAGAGTGTTTTGAAAATATAGGTTATGTAGCCACAATTTTCAACGTCCACAGATATGAGGAGCTTGGTTCGTATTAGTGTTTTGCTACATATAAAGTAGAAATCATGTTAATCTGTCAATAGAACTATAAAATTGGTAAGTTAGTAATCATGTTAATCTGTCAATGGAACCATCTCATTTATTCGTATTCTCGGTGCTCAAGAGAAAGAACTATTCTCGTCTTGAGTCTAAAATACACTGAAAAGTCAACGATTTTCCTGTCATACATATAACACAAAAAACTCTATCCCATCTCAACACTCTTTTCACGCACCAAAACACTGATATATGTAGGCAAAACTAACTTACAATCTGTTAAAGGAGGTCAACAAAATGGGTTTATAGTGTATCAGCATTTTATACACCAAAACTTGAAATGCAGGCAAAACACTATACTTGTTAAAATATCTTATTTATGTGTTTTTAAGATGTTTTATGAAAAAAAATATATTTTTTTTTTGCATAAAACACCTTAAAAACACATAAATAAGACATTTTAACAAATATAGTGTTTTGCCAGCATTTCTGAGTTTTGGTGCATAAAATGTTTGAAAACACCAAAAGAACCCATGTTTGACATATATTAGTTCTTTAAGCAAATAGTGTTATGCGTTTTGCCTGCTTTTCTATGTTTTGGTGAAAAAAAAGCTGAAAACTACTAAACTAACAATATTTTCTTACTTTTTCTTTGGTTATGTCTATATTGTCTTTTCATGAATTTTATCGTTTTGAAGTATAGAAATGTAAAATGATTTGAATATACAAAACTTTCAATCGAGATAGTTTTTTTTTTTTCCATAAAACACCTTAAAACACATAAACAAAACAAAACGTTTTAACAAATATAGTGTTTTCCTGCATTTTTGAGTTTTGGTGCATAAAATGCTGGAAAACACCAAAATAACCCATTGTTGCCATAATTCAGTTCCCTAAACAAATAGTGTTTCATCATGCGTTTTGCCTGCATTTCTGTGTTTTAGTGCAAAAAATGCTGAAACTACTAAAATAACACGTTAATGTTATATTTATTGTGGTTTCTCTATATTGCCTTATTTTCATCAATTTTATCTTTCTGAGGTATAAAAGTGTAAAATGACAAATATAAAAAATTTCAATCGATATAGTCTTTTTTCATAAAACACCTTGAAAACACATAAATAATAAGTTTCAACAAATATAATGTTTTGCTTCCATTTCTGAGTTTTAGTGCATAAAATGCTGGAAAACAATATAATAACCCATTTTGACATATATGAGTTCTTTAAACAAATAATGTGTAATGATGCGTTTTGCCTGCATTTTGTTTTGGTGTGAAAACAAGCCAATATAGAGAAATGCAAGTAAAAGTAACCAAAACGATTTATTTAAATAGTTGTCAGCTTTTTTGCACCAAAACACAAAATGCAGACAAAACACATGATTACACACTATTTGTTTAAGGAACTGAAATATGTAAAAATGAGTTATTAAGGTGTTTTCAGCATTTTATGCACCAAAACTCAGAAATGCACGCAAAGACTATATTCCTTTAAACATCTTATTTATGTGTTATTAAGATGTTTTATGAAAAAAAAAAAAAAAAAATTCGATTGAAAATTTTATATATTGAATTCATTTTACAATGTTATGTCTCAAAATGATGAAATTCATGAAATCAAGCCAATATAGAGAAACAAAAGAAAAAATAAGAAAAACATATTATTCTATTAGTTTTCAGCTTGTTTTGCACCAAAACACAGAAATGCAGGCAAAACCTAAAGATTACACAATATTTGTTTAAGGAACAGAAATAT
>NW_025541370.1:118111-136836 GCF_017591435.1 Portunus trituberculatus
CACGAAAACACAGAAATGCAGACAAAACGCATGATTACACATTATTTGTTTAAGGAACAGAAATATGTCAAAAATGGGTTATTAAGGTATTTTTGATCATTTTATGCACCAAAACTCAGAAATGCACGCAAAAGACTATATTTCTTTAAACATCTTATTTATGTGCTATTAAGATGTTTTATGAAAAAAATATCTCGATTGGAAATTTTGTATATTGAATTCATATTACATTGTTACCTATGTCTCAAAATGATAAGATTGATGAAATCAAGCCAATATAGAGAAACGAAAGTAAAAGTAAGAAAAATGTATTATTTTAGTAGTTTTCAGCTTTTTTTGCACCAAAACACAGAAATGCAGGCAAAAACGAATGATTACACAATATTTGTTTAAGGAACAGAAGTATGTCAAAAATGGGTTATATTGGTGTATTCCAGCATTTTATACACCAAAAACTTAGAAATGCAGGCAAAACACTATATTTGTTAAAATATCTTATTTATATGTGTTTTTAAGGTGTTTTATGAAAAAACAAATTTTTTATTTATTTTTTATTTTTTTTCATAAAACACCTTAAAAACAGATAAATAAGACATTTTTTAACAAATATAGTGTTGATAAAATTAATGAAAACAAGCCAATATAGAAAAACCTAAATAAAAATAGTAGTTTAGTACTTTTCTATTTTTTTCCACCAAAACACAGAAATGAAGGCAAAACACAGTATTTTTTAAAGGAACTGAAATATGTCAAAAATTTGTAATTTTGGCGTATTCCAGCCTTTTTTGCACCAAAACTCAGAAATGCACGCAAAACACAATATTTGTTAAAACGTCTTATGCATGTGTTTTTATTTTAAGATGTTTTATGAAAAAAAAATATCTCGATTGAAAACTGTGATTAGTCATTTTACATTCTTTTCCTTCATAACGATAAAATTGATGAAAACAAGCCAATATAGAGAAACCAAAATAAAAATAACAGAAACGTGTTATTTTAGTAGTTTTCACTTTTTTTTGTACCAAAAAGTCTACCAAAATACACTTTGTTTAAGAATCTGAAATATGTTAGAAATGGATTATTTTGGTGTAATCCAGCGTTTTTTGCACCAAAACTCAGAAATGCACGCAAAACACTATATTTGTTAAAACGTCTTATTCATGTGTTTTATTTTAAGATGTTTTATGAAAAAAATATAAACAAATAATGTGTAATGATGCGTTTTGCCTGCATTTTTGTGTTTTGTGAAAACAAGCCAATATAGAGAAATGCAAGTAAAAGTAACCAAAACGAGTTATTTAAATAGTTGTCCAGCTTTTTTGCACCAAAACACAAAATGCAGACAAAACACATGATTACACACTATTTGTTTAAGGAACTGAAATATGTAAAAAATGGGTTATTAGGTGTTTTCCAGCATTTTATGCACTAAAACTCAGAAATGCACGCAAAGACTATATTCCTTTAAACATCTTATTTATGTGTTATTAAGATGTTTTATGAAAAAAAAAAAAAACTTTCTCGATTGAAATTTTGTTATTTGAATTCATTTTACAATGTTATGTCTCAAAATGATGAAATTCATGAAATCAAGCCAATATAGGAAGAAACAAACAAGAAAAACATATTATTTTTTAGTTTTCAGCTTTTTTGCACCAAAACACAGAAATGCAGGCAAAACTTCAAAGATTAGCACAATATTTGTTTAAGGAACAGAAGTATGTCAAAAATGGGTTATATAGGTGTATCAGCATTTTATACACCAAAACTTGGAAATGCAGGCAAACACATATACTTGTTAAAATATCTTATTTATGAGTTTTTAAGATGTTTTATGAAAAAAAATTTTTATTTTATTTTTTGCATAAAACACCTTAAAAACACATAAATAAGACATTTTAACAAATATAGTGTTTTCCCACCTTTTCTGGGTTTTGGTGCATAAAATGTTTGAAAACACCAAAAGAACCCATGTTTGACATATATTAGTTCTTTAAAAACCCGTGTGACTCAAACAAGAGTGTTTTGAAAATATAGGTTATGTAGCCACAATTTTCAACGTCCACAGATATGAGGAGCTTGGTTTGTATTAATGTTTTTGCTACATATAAAGTAGAAATCATGTTAATCTGTCAATAGAACTATAAAACTACCATTGAAAATCCGTGTAACTGAAACAAGAATTTTAAAAATATATATTATTCAGCCACTGTATTTCAAAGTTATGAGGAACTTTTTTCGTAAGAGTGTATTTGCTTTTGATAATGTAATCTGTCAATAGAACCATCATACTACCCTTAAAGATCGGTGTGACTGAAACAAGAGTCTTTTGGAAATATAGGTTATGTAGCCACAATTTTCAACGTCCACAGATATGAGGAGCTTGGTTCGTATTAGTGTTTTTGCTACATATAAAGTAGAAATCATGTTAATCTGTCAATAGAACTATAAAACTACCATTGAAAATCCGTGTAACTGAAACAAGAATTTTTAAAAATATATATTATTCAGCCACTGTATTTCAAAGTCCACCGAGATGAGAAATCTTTTCGTAAGAGTTTTATGCCACTAATCAAGTAGGTATCATGTTAATCTGTCAATAGAACCATCAAATGACCCCAAAAAACCCGTGTGACTGAAATAAGAGTATTTTGAAAATATAGGTTACGCGGCCACTGTTTTCACAGTCCACAGAGATGATAAAATTTATCCGTAAGAGTGTTTTTGCTATTGGTAAGGTAGTAATCATGTTAATCTGTCAATGGAACCATCAAACTACCCTTAAAGATCGGTGTGACTGAAGCAAGAGTCTTTTTAAAATATAGGTTATGTTGCCACAATTTTCAGAGACCACAGATATGAGGAGCTTGGTTCATATGAGTGTTTTTGCTATTGATAAAGTAGAAATCATTGTAATCTGTCAATAGAACTATTAAACTACCATTAAAAACCTGTGTAACTGAAACAAGAGTTTTTAATGTATAGTTTATGTAACCACTATTTTTCAAAGTCCACCAAGATGAGAAACCTTTTTCATAAGGGTTTTTATGCTATTGATAAGATAGATATGATGTTAATCTGTCAATGGAACCATCAAACTACACTTAAAAACCCGTGTGACTCAAACAAGAGTGTTTTGAAAATATAGGTTATGTAGCCACAATTTTCAACGTCCACAGATATGAGGAGCTTGGTTCGTATTAGTGTTTTTGCTACATATAAAGTAGAAATCATGTTAATCTGTCAATAGAACTATAAAACTACCATTGAAAATCCGTGTAACTGAAACAAGAATTTTTAAAAATATATATTATTCAGCCACTGTATTTCAAAGTCCACCGAGATGAGAAATCTTTTTCGTAAGAGTTTTTATGCCACTAATCAAGTAGGTATCATGTTAATCTGTCAATAGAACCATCAAATGACCCCAAAAAACCCGTGTGACTGAAATAAGAGTATTTTGAAAATATAGGTTACGCGGCCACTGTTTTCACAGTCCACAGAGATGATAAAATTTATCCGTAAGAGTGTTTTTGCTATTGGTAAGGTAGTAATCATGTTAATCTGTCAATGGAACCATCAAACTACCCTTAAAGATCGGTGTGACTGAAGCAAGAGTCTTTTAAAATATAGGTTATGTTGCCACAATTTTCAGAGACCACAGATATGAGGAGCTTGGTTCATATGAGTGTTTTGCTATTGATAAAGTAGAAATCATTGTAATCTGTCAATAGAACTATTAAACTACCATTAAAACCTGTGTAACTGAAACAAGAGTTTTTAATGTATAGTTTATGTAACCACTATTTTCAAAGTCCACCAAGATGAGAAACCTTTTCATAAGGGTTTTATGCTATTGATAAGATAGATATGATGTTAATCTGTCAATGGAACCATCAAACTACACTTAAAAACCCGTGTGACTCAAACAAGAGTGTTTTGAAAATATAGGTTATGTAGCCACAATTTTCAACGTCCACAGATATGAGGAGCTTGGTTCGTATTAGTGTTTTTGCTACATATAAAGTAGAAATCATGTTAATCTGTCAATAGAACTATAAAACTACCATTGAAAATCCGTGTAACTGAAACAAGAATTTTTAAAATATATATTATTCAGCCACTGTATTTCAAAGTCCACCGAGATGAGAAATCTTTTCGTAAGAGTTTTATGCCACTAATCAAGTAGGTATCATGTTAATCTGTCAATAGAACCATCAAATGACCCCAAAAAACCCGTGTGACTGAAATAAGAGTATTTTGAAAATATAGGTTACGCGGCCACTGTTTTCACAGTCCACAGAGATGATAAAATTTATCCGTAAGAGTGTTTTTGCTATTGGTAAGGTAGTAATCATGTTAATCTGTCAATGGAACCATCAAACTACCCTTAAAGATCGGTGTGACTGAAGCAAGAGTCTTTTTAAAATATAGGTTATGTTGCCACAATTTTCAGAGACCACAGATATGAGGAGCTTGGTTCATATGAGTGTTTTTGCTATTGATAAAGTAGAAATCATTGTAATCTGTCAATAGAACTATTAAACTACCATTAAAAACCTGTGTAACTGAAACAAGAGTTTTAATGTATAGTTTATGTAACCACTATTTTCAAAGTCCACCAAGATGAGAAACCTTTTCATAAGGGTTTTATGCTATTGATAAGATAGATATGATGTTAATCTGTCAATGGAACCATCAAACTACACTTAAAACCCGTGTGACTCAAACAAGAGTGTTTTGAAAATATAGGTTATGTAGCCACAATTTTCAACGTCCACAGATATGAGGAGCTTGGTTCGTATTAGTGTTTTTGCTACATATAAAGTAGAAATCATGTTAATCTGTCAATAGAACTATAAAACTACCATTGAAAATCCGTGTAACTGAAACAAGAATTTTTAAAATATATATTATTCAGCCACTGTATTTCAAAGTCCACCGAGATGAGAAATCTTTTCGTAAGAGTTTTATGCCACTAATCAAGTAGGTATCATGTTAATCTGTCAATAGAACCATCAAATGACCCCAAAAAACCCGTGTGACTGAAATAAGAGTATTTTGAAAATATAGGTTACGCGGCCACTGTTTTCACAGTCCACAGAGATGATAAAATTTATCCGTAAGAGTGTTTTGCTATTGGTAAGGTAGTAATCATGTTAATCTGTCAATGGAACCATCAAACTACCCTTAAAGATCGGTGTGACTGAAGCAAGAGTCTTTTAAAATATAGGTTATGTTGCCACAATTTTCAGAGACCACAGATATGAGGAGCTTGGTTCATATGAGTGTTTTTGCTATTGATAAAGTAGAAATCATTGTAATCTGTCAATAGAACTATTAAACTACCATTAAAAACCTGTGTAACTGAAACAAGAGTTTTTAATGTATAGTTTATGTAACCACTATTTTTCAAAGTCCACCAAGATGAGAAACCTTTTCATAAGGGTTTTATGCTATTGATAAGATAGATATGATGTTAATCTGTCAATGGAACCATCAAACTACACTTAAAAACCCGTGTGACTCAAACAAGAGTGTTTTGAAAATATAGGTTATGTAGCCACAATTTTCAACGTCCACAGATATGAGGAGCTTGGTTCGTATTAGTGTTTTTGCTACATATAAAGTAGAAATCATGTTAATCTGTCAATAGAACTATAAAACTACCATTGAAAATCCGTGTAACTGAAACAAGAATTTTTTAAAATATATATTATTCAGCCACTGTATTTCAAAGTCCACCGAGATGAGAAATCTTTTTCGTAAGAGTTTTTATGCCACTAATCAAGTAGGTATCATGTTAATCTGTCAATAGAACCATCAAATGACCCCAAAAAAACCCGTGTGACTGAAATAAGAGTATTTTGAAAATATAGGTTACGCGGCCACTGTTTTCACAGTCCACAGAGATGATAAAATTTATCCGTAAGAGTGTTTTTGCTATTGGTAAGGTAGTAATCATGTTAATCTGTCAATGGAACCATCAAACTACCCTTAAAGATCGGTGTGACTGAAGCAAGAGTCTTTTTTAAAATATAGGTTATGTTGCCACAATTTTCAGAGACCACAGATATGAGGAGCTTGGTTCATATGAGTGTTTTTGCTATTGATAAAGTAGAAATCATTGTAATCTGTCAATAGAACTATTAAACTACCATTAAAACCTGTGTAACTGAAACAAGAGTTTTAATGTATAGTTTATGTAACCACTATTTTCAAAGTCCACCAAGATGAGAAACCTTTTTCATAAGGGTTTTTATGCTATTGATAAGATAGATATGATGTTAATCTGTCAATGGAACCATCAAACTACACTTAAAAACCCGTGTGACTCAAACAAGAGTGTTTTGAAAATATAGGTTATGTAGCCACAATTTTCAACGTCCACAGATATGAGGAGCTTGGTTCGTATTAGTGTTTTTGCTACATATAAAGTAGAAATCATGTTAATCTGTCAATAGAACTATAAAACTACCATTGAAAATCCGTGTAACTGAAACAAGAATTTTTAAAATATATATTATTCAGCCACTGTATTTCAAAGTCCACCGAGATGAGAAATCTTTTCGTAAGAGTTTTATGCCACTAATCAAGTAGGTATCATGTTAATCTGTCAATAGAACCATCAAATGACCCCAAAAAACCCGTGTGACTGAAATAAGAGTATTTTGAAAATATAGGTTACGCGGCCACTGTTTTCACAGTCCACAGAGATGATAAAATTTATCCGTAAGAGTGTTTTGCTATTGGTAAGGTAGTAATCATGTTAATCTGTCAATGGAACCATCAAACTACCCTTAAAGATCGGTGTGACTGAAGCAAGAGTCTTTTAAAATATAGGTTATGTTGCCACAATTTTCAGAGACCACAGATATGAGGAGCTTGGTTCATATGAGTGTTTTTGCTATTGATAAAGTAGAAATCATTGTAATCTGTCAATAGAACTATTAAACTACCATTAAAACCTGTGTAACTGAAACAAGAGTTTTTAATGTATAGTTTATGTAACCACTATTTTCAAAGTCCACCAAGATGAGAAACCTTTTCATAAGGGTTTTATGCTATTGATAAGATAGATATGATGTTAATCTGTCAATGGAACCATCAAACTACACTTAAAAACCCGTGTGACTCAAACAAGAGTGTTTTGAAAATATAGGTTATGTAGCCACAATTTTCAACGTCCACAGATATGAGGAGCTTGGTTCGTATTAGTGTTTTTGCTACATATAAAGTAGAAATCATGTTAATCTGTCAATAGAACTATAAAACTACCATTGAAAATCCGTGTAACTGAAACAAGAATTTTTAAAATATATATTATTCAGCCACTGTATTTCAAAGTCCACCGAGATGAGAAATCTTTTTCGTAAGAGTTTTTATGCCACTAATCAAGTAGGTATCATGTTAATCTGTCAATAGAACCATCAAATGACCCCAAAAAACCCGTGTGACTGAAATAAGAGTATTTTGAAAATATAGGTTACGCGGCCACTGTTTTCACAGTCCACAGAGATGATAAAATTTATCCGTAAGAGTGTTTTTGCTATTGGTAAGGTAGTAATCATGTTAATCTGTCAATGGAACCATCAAACTACCCTTAAAGATCGGTGTGACTGAAGCAAGAGTCTTTTAAAATATAGGTTATGTTGCCACAATTTTCAGAGACCACAGATATGAGGAGCTTGGTTCATATGAGTGTTTTTGCTATTGATAAAGTAGAAATCATTGTAATCTGTCAATAGAACTATTAAACTACCATTAAAAACCTGTGTAACTGAAACAAGAGTTTTTAATGTATAGTTTATGTAACCACTATTTTTCAAAGTCCACCAAGATGAGAAACCTTTTTCATAAGGGTTTTTATGCTATTGATAAGATAGATATGATGTTAATCTGTCAATGGAACCATCAAACTACACTTAAAAACCCGTGTGACTCAAACAAGAGTGTTTTGAAAATATAGGTTATGTAGCCACAATTTTCAACGTCCACAGATATGAGGAGCTTGGTTCGTATTAGTGTTTTTGCTACATATAAAGTAGAAATCATGTTAATCTGTCAATAGAACTATAAAACTACCATTGAAAATCCGTGTAACTGAAACAAGAATTTTTAAAAATATATATTATTCAGCCACTGTATTTCAAAGTCCACCGAGATGAGAAATCTTTTTCGTAAGAGTTTTTATGCCACTAATCAAGTAGGTATCATGTTAATCTGTCAATAGAACCATCAAATGACCCCAAAAAACCCGTGTGACTGAAATAAGAGTATTTTGAAAATATAGGTTACGCGGCCACTGTTTTCACAGTCCACAGAGATGATAAAATTTATCCGTAAGAGTGTTTTGCTATTGGTAAGGTAGTAATCATGTTAATCTGTCAATGGAACCATCAAACTACCCTTAAAGATCGGTGTGACTGAAGCAAGAGTCTTTTTAAAATATAGGTTATGTTGCCACAATTTTCAGAGACCACAGATATGAGGAGCTTGGTTCATATGAGTGTTTTTGCTATTGATAAAGTAGAAATCATTGTAATCTGTCAATAGAACTATTAAACTACCATTAAAAACCTGTGTAACTGAAACAAGAGTTTTTAATGTATAGTTTATGTAACCACTATTTTTCAAAGTCCACCAAGATGAGAAACCTTTTTCATAAGGGTTTTTATGCTATTGATAAGATAGATATGATGTTAATCTGTCAATGGAACCATCAAACTACACTTAAAAACCCGTGTGACTCAAACAAGAGTGTTTTGAAAATATAGGTTATGTAGCCACAATTTTCAACGTCCACAGATATGAGGAGCTTGGTTCGTATTAGTGTTTTTGCTACATATAAAGTAGAAATCATGTTAATCTGTCAATAGAACTATAAAACTACCATTAAAAATCCGTGTAACTGAAACAAGAATTTTTTTAAATATACATTATGCAGCCACTGTATTTCAAAGTCCACCGAGTTGAGAAATCTTTTTCGTAAGAGTTTTTATGGTACTGATCAAGTAGGTATCATGTTAATCTGTCAATAGAACCATCAAACTACACTTAAAAACCCGTGTGACTCAAACAAGAGTGTTTTGAAAATATACGTTATGTGGCCACTATTTTTGAAATCCACAGACATGATAAAACTGGTCGATAAGAGTGTTTTTGCTATTGATAAAATAGATATCATGTTAATCTGTCAATTGAACCATCAAACTACACTTAAAAACTCGTGTGACTCAAACAAGAGTGTTTTGAAAATATACGTTTTGTGGCCACTATTTTTGAAATCCATAGACATGATAAAACTGGTCCATAAGAGTGTTTTTGCTATTGATAAAATAGATATCATGTTAATCTGTCAATTGAACCATCAAACTACACTTAAAAACTCGTATGACTCAAACAAGAGTCTTTTGAAAATATACGTTTGTGGCCACTATTTTTGAAATCCACAGATATGAGTAGCTTCGTTCATATGAGAGTTTTTCCTATATATAAAGTAGAAACTATATTAATCTGTCAATAGAACCATCAAACTACCCTTAAATCTCGTGTGACTGAAACAAGAGTCTTTCGATAATATATTTTATGCGGCCACTATTTTTCAAAGTCCACAGAGAGGATAAAATTGATCTGTAAGAGTGTTTATGCTATTGATAAAGTAGAAATCATGGTAATCTGTCAATGGAACCATCAAATTACCCTTAAAATCCCGTGTGGTTGAAACAAGAGTCTTTTGAAAATATAGGTTGTGTGGTTAGTATTTTTCAAAGTCCACAGAGATGATAAAATTTATTTGTAAGAGTGTTTTTGCTATTGATAAGGTAGAAGTCATGTTACTCTGTCAATGGAACCATCAAACTACCCTTAAATAGTTGTGTGACTGAAGCAAGACTCTTTTAGAAATGCAGCTTATGTGGGAGCTCTTTTTCAAAGTCCACAGTTATGAGGAACTTTGTTTATAAGAGTGTTCTTCCTTTTGATATGTAGATATCATGTGACCTGCAAAGCTTCACTATTATTTGTGTGTGTTCACACTGTTGTTAGTGGTTTACACTTAAATCCCTCCTTCATCACCCTCCATCTCGGTCTCTGGCTGTGTGGAACCATTCTTTCATAATGACTTTGACAGAGGCTGCTGTTGTATGCCTATAGTCTTCATGCTTGCACACACTTTGTCAAAAAAAAAATATTAGTCAATTTCTATTTACCTCATTAAATATGGTGACAGTTTCCAAAAACTTGAACATTTGGTTGTGTGACCTACACTTTACTATTGGACTACCATCTCTACAAGACTTATATTGTAAAGACAGTATATAAATATCACTGATATGTTACATGAAACAAACAGCACTCAAAAATTTTACTTGAGTGGGAAAGGAGTGCTAGAACAAGCAAGAAGAGAATGTATGGACAGAGGGAGGTGGAGGCTCTTCTGCCGTAGCCACCCCGTTATGGGACACTCCTGCAGAGAGTGAGGCATAAGAGAATAGAATAGATAAATAGATTCAAACAAATTGAACTACTATACTTACTGATAATGGTATCCTGCAACTTCAAGATGGCAAAAACTGTGTTTCTCTCCTTTGCCACAGCAGTTGTATTGCACAGCCAAGGAGTTTGTCACAGCATACCTAAGAATGCATTTCATTGTGTCTTGCAGGTTAGCACCCCCTATCACACAAAAATGTGCAATCTGAAATGGAAAAGAAAAATCTTATACCTAATCTAACACACACAATCATTCACAAATAATCACCACTCCAATGCTTACCATAAACTAATTTGAAGTAATATCCCACTCAATTGAAAACTCAAGAAAACTGCTTGTTCAGCTTTATATTCACCCTCGCGTTGGATTTGGTAAGTTGAGGTTGTTATTTAAGCCTCGTTATCACTGCAGTAAAGTACTAAGCATTAACCTGAACCACGTGACTCCTATACTGATCTCCGTTAATAATGAAATACTAGCTTTGATAATCACACCACACTAACTCCCTCCTTCTCCTCACACCGTGGGACTGACACCGCTGGAGCAACTCTTCGTAATAAAGTCGAGTACAAATTACGGTTTGCAAGGCATTAGGTGTTAGGCATAGGGCGATAGGCGGCGCTGCTAACCATTCTCTTCCAGGTACATGTTAATTATCTAGTCTTCTTCAGTAATGCCCTGGTTAGTGCACCATGGTGGCAATCCTGGAGCCTCAGTTTTATTTATTTTTGGGTGTGTGGTTTTATATGGTATTTTTTGTTGTTCCAGGGTTGCGTGGTAGGTGCGTTCACTGGTCTGGGTTGTGTTGGTGCGTGTTCTGAAGAGATGACCGGAGACGCGCTGGCTGGTGATGACTAGAGGTGCACAGATGCAGTGTTCTGTACAAGCTGGATGGAAGTATGCAAACCTCGCAATGAAGAGGGAAAAGTTGAGGAAATGGTTCTATCTTGACTTTTGGCTAAAATAAGCATCTTGTGTGTATGTGTGTGTGTGTGTGTGTATTTACCTACTTGTATTTACCTAGTTGTAGTTTTACAGGGCCTGGGCTTTATGCTCGTGTGGCCCCGTCTCCATATCTACACTTATCCAATCTTACATTAAAAGTATGTGTGTGTGTGTGTGTGTGTGTGTGTGTGTGAGTGTAGGTAAGATAATTATTATTTTTTTTTACAGGTTTAATTAATACTTATTTCTTACAGGTCAAACTACGTAATATCTCTCCTTTTCTCTTGCAGGACAAACAAATTTTTCTCAGTTCTTTAAACATATAGTGTTATTCATGCAGACAAAACGCATGATTACACACTATTTATTTAAGGAACTGAAATATGTCAAAAAAGGGTTATTAAGGTGTTTTTCAGCATTTTATGCACCAAAACTCAGAAATGTACGCAAAAGACTATATTTCTCTAAACGTCTTATTTATGTGGCTTTAACATGTTTTATGAAAAAAAAAGTATCTCGATTCAAAATTTTGTATATAAGTTTCTTTTTACATTGTTATGTTTTCAATGGAACCATCAAACTACCCTTAAAGATCGGTGTGACTGAAGCAAGAGTCTTTTTAAAATATAGGTTATTTTGCCACAATTTTCAGAGACCACAGATATGAGGAGCTTGGTTCATATGAGTGTTTTTGCTATTGATAAAGTAGAAATCATTGTAATCTGTCAATAGAACTATTAAACTACCATTAAAAACCTGTGTAACTGAAACAAGAGTTTTTAATGTATAGTTTATGTAACCACTATTTTTCAAAGTCCACCAAGATGAGAAACCTTTTTCATAAGGGTTTTATGCTATTGATAAGATAGATATGATGTTAATCTGTCAATGGAACCATCAAACTACACTTAAAACCCGTGTGACTCAAACAAGAGTGTTTTGAAAATATAGGTTATGTAGCCACAATTTTCAACGTCCACAGATATGAGGAGCTTGGTTCGTATTAGTGTTTTTGCTACATATAAAGTAGAAATCATGTTAATCTGTCAATAGAACTATAAAACTACCATTGAAAATCCGTGTAACTGAAACAAGAATTTTTAAAATATATATTATTCAGCCACTGTATTTCAAAGTCCACCGAGATGAGAAATCTTTTCGTAAGAGTTTTATGCCACTAATCAAGTAGGTATCATGTTAATCTGTCAATAGAACCATCAAATGACCCCAAAAAACCCGTGTGACTGAAATAAGAGTATTTTGAAAATATAGGTTACGCGGCCACTGTTTTCACAGTCCACAGAGATGATAAAATTTATCCATAAGAGTGATTTTGCTATTGGTAAGGTAGTAATCATGTTAATCTGTCAATGGAACCATCAAACTACCCTTAAAGATCGGTGTGACTGAAGCAAGAGTCTTTTAAAATATAGGTTATGTTGCCACAATTTTCAGAGACCACAGATATGAGGAGCTTGGTTCATATGAGTGTTTTTGCTATTGATAAAGTAGAAATCATTGTAATCTGTCAATAGAACTGTTAAACTACCATTAAAAACCTGTGTAACTGAAACAAGAGTTTTTAATGTATAGTTTATGTAACCACTATTTTCAAAGTCCACCAAGATGAGAAACCTTTTCATAAGGGTTTTATGCTATTGATAAGATAGATATGATGTTAATCTGTCAATGGAACCATCAAACTACACTTAAAACCCGTGTGACTCAAACAAGAGTGTTTTGAAAATATAGGTTATGTAGCCACAATTTTCAACGTCCACAGATATGAGGAGCTTGGTTCGTATTAGTGTTTTTGCTACATATAAAGTAGAAATCATGTTAATCTGTCAATAGAACTATAAAACTACCATTGAAAATCCGTGTAACTGAAACAAGAATTTTTAAAATATATATTATTCAGCCACTGTATTTCAAAGTCCACCGAGATGAGAAATCTTTTCGTAAGAGTTTTATGCCACTAATCAAGTAGGTATCATGTTAATCTGTCAATAGAACCATCAAATGACCCCAAAAAACCCGTGTGACTGAAATAAGAGTATTTTGAAAATATAGGTTACGCGGCCACTGTTTTCACAGTCCACAGAGATGATAAAATTTATCCGTAAGAGTGTTTTTGCTATTGGTAAGGTAGTAATCATGTTAATCTGTCAATGGAACCATCAAACTACCCTTAAAGATCGGTGTGACTGAAGCAAGAGTCTTTTAAAATATAGGTTATGTTGCCACAATTTTCAGAGACCACAGATATGAGGAGCTTGGTTCATATGAGTGTTTTTGCTATTGATAAAGTAGAAATCATTGTAATCTGTCAATAGAACTATTAAACTACCATTAAAAACCTGTGTAACTGAAACAAGAGTTTTTAATGTATAGTTTATGTAACCACTATTTTCAAAGTCCACCAAGATGAGAAACCTTTTCATAAGGGTTTTATGCTATTGATAAGATAGATATGATGTTAATCTGTCAATGGAACCATCAAACTACACTTAAAACCCGTGTGACTCAAACAAGAGTGTTTTGAAAATATAGGTTATGTAGCCACAATTTTCAACGTCCACAGATATGAGGAGCTTGGTTCGTATTAGTGTTTTTGCTACATATAAAGTAGAAATCATGTTAATCTGTCAATAGAACTATAAAACTACCATTGAAAATCCGTGTAACTGAAACAAGAATTTTTAAAATATATATTATTCAGCCACTGTATTTCAAAGTCCACCGAGATGAGAAATCTTTTCGTAAGAGTTTTATGCCACTAATCAAGTAGGTATCATGTTAATCTGTCAATAGAACCATCAAATGACCCCAAAAAACCCGTGTGACTGAAATAAGAGTATTTTGAAAACATAGGTTACGCGGCCACTGTTTTCACAGTCCACAGAGATGATAAAATTTATCTGTAAGAGTGTTTTTGCTATTGGTAAGGTAGTAATCATGTTAATCTGTCAATGGAACCATCAAACTACCCTTAAAGATCGGTGTGACTGAAGCAAGAGTCTTTTAAAATATAGGTTATGTTGCCACAATTTTCAGAGACCACAGATATGAGGAGCTTGGTTCATATGAGTGTTTTTGCTATTGATAAAGTAGAAATCATTGTAATCTGTCAATAGAACTATTAAACTACCATTAAAAACCTGTGTAACTGAAACAAGAGTTTTTAATGTATAGTTTATGTAACCACTATTTTTCAAAGTCCACCAAGATGAGAAACCTTTTCATAAGGGTTTTATGCTATTGATAAGATAGATATGATGTTAATCTGTCAATGGAACCATCAAACTACACTTAAAAACCCGTGTGACTCAAACAAGAGTGTTTTGAAAATATAGGTTATGTAGCCACAATTTTCAACGTCCACAGATATGAGGAGCTTGGTTCGTATTAGTGTTTTTGCTACATATAAAGTAGAAATCATGTTAATCTGTCAATAGAACTATAAAACTACCATTGAAAATCCGTGTAACTGAAACAAGAATTTTTAAAATATATATTATTCAGCCACTGTATTTCAAAGTCCACCGAGATGAGAAATCTTTTCGTAAGAGTTTTATGCCACTAATCAAGTAGGTATCATGTTAATCTGTCAATAGAACCATCAAATGACCCCAAAAAACCCGTGTGACTGAAATAAGAGTATTTTGAAAACATAGGTTACGCGGCCACTGTTTTCACAGTCCACAGAGATGATAAAATTTATCTGTAAGAGTGTTTTTGCTATTGGTAAGGTAGTAATCATGTTAATCTGTCAATGGAACCATCAAACTACCCTTAAAGATCGGTGTGACTGAAGCAAGAGTCTTTTAAAATATAGGTTATGTTGCCACAATTTTCAGAGACCACAGATATGAGGAGCTTGGTTCATATGAGTGTTTTTGCTATTGATAAAGTAGAAATCATTGTAATCTGTCAATAGAACTATTAAACTACCATTAAAAACCTGTGTAACTGAAACAAGAGTTTTTAATGTATAGTTTATGTAACCACTATTTTCAAAGTCCACCAAGATGAGAAACCTTTTCATAAGGGTTTTATGCTATTGATAAGATAGATATGATGTTAATCTGTCAATGGAACCATCAAACTACACTTAAAACCCGTGTGACTCAAACAAGAGTGTTTTGAAAATATAGGTTATGTAGCCACAATTTTCAACGTCCACAGATATGAGGAGCTTGGTTCGTATTAGTGTTTTTGCTACATATAAAGTAGAAATCATGTTAATCTGTCAATAGAACTATAAAACTACCATTGAAAATCCGTGTAACTGAAACAAGAATTTTTAAAATATATATTATTCAGCCACTGTATTTCAAAGTCCACCGAGATGAGAAATCTTTTCGTAAGAGTTTTATGCCACTAATCAAGTAGGTATCATGTTAATCTGTCAATAGAACCATCAAATGACCCCAAAAAACCCGTGTGACTGAAATAAGAGTATTTTGAAAACATAGGTTACGCGGCCACTGTTTTCACAGTCCACAGAGATGATAAAATTTATCTGTAAGAGTGTTTTTGCTATTGGTAAGGTAGTAATCATGTTAATCTGTCAATGGAACCATCAAACTACCCTTAAAGATCGGTGTGACTGAAGCAAGAGTCTTTTAAAATATAGGTTATGTTGCCACAATTTTCAGAGACCACAGATATGAGGAGCTTGGTTCATATGAGTGTTTTTGCTATTGATAAAGTAGAAATCATTGTAATCTGTCAATAGAACTATTAAACTACCATTAAAAACCTGTGTAACTGAAACAAGAGTTTTTAATGTATAGTTTATGTAACCACTATTTTCAAAGTCCACCAAGATGAGAAACCTTTTCATAAGGGTTTTATGCTATTGATAAGATAGATATGATGTTAATCTGTCAATGGAACCATCAAACTACACTTAAAACCCGTGTGACTCAAACAAGAGTGTTTTGAAAATATAGGTTATGTAGCCACAATTTTCAACGTCCACAGATATGAGGAGCTTGGTTCGTATTAGTGTTTTTGCTACATATAAAGTAGAAATCATGTTAATCTGTCAATAGAACTATAAAACTACCATTGAAAATCCGTGTAACTGAAACAAGAATTTTTAAAATATATATTATTCAGCCACTGTATTTCAAAGTCCACCGAGATGAGAAATCTTTTCGTAAGAGTTTTTATGCCACTAATCAAGTAGGTATCATGTTAATCTGTCAATAGAACCATCAAATGACCCCAAAAAACCCGTGTGACTGAAATAAGAGTATTTTGAAAATATAGGTTACGCGGCCACTGTTTTCACAGTCCACAGAGATGATAAAATTTATCTGTAAGAGTGTTTTTGCTATTGGTAAGGTAGTAATCATGTTAATCTGTCAATGGAACCATCAAACTACCCTTAAAGATCGGTGTGACTGAAGCAAGAGTCTTTTAAAATATAGGTTATGTTGCCACAATTTTCAGAGACCACAGATATGAGGAGCTTGGTTCATATGAGTGTTTTTGCTATTGATAAAGTAGAAATCATTGTAATCTGTCAATAGAACTATTAAACTACCATTAAAAACCTGTGTAACTGAAACAAGAGTTTTTAATGTATAGTTTATGTAACCACTATTTTCAAAGTCCACCAAGATGAGAAACCTTTTCATAAGGGTTTTATGCTATTGATAAGATAGATATGATGTTAATCTGTCAATGGAACCATCAAACTACACTTAAAACCCGTGTGACTCAAACAAGAGTGTTTTGAAAATATAGGTTATGTAGCCACAATTTTCAACGTCCACAGATATGAGGAGCTTGGTTCGTATTAGTGTTTTTGCTACATATAAAGTAGAAATCATGTTAATCTGTCAATAGAACTATAAAACTACCATTGAAAATCCGTGTAACTGAAACAAGAATTTTTAAAATATATATTATTCAGCCACTGTATTTCAAAGTCCACCGAGATGAGAAATCTTTTCGTAAGAGTTTTATGCCACTAATCAAGTAGGTATCATGTTAATCTGTCAATAGAACCATCAAATGACCCCAAAAAACCCGTGTGACTGAAATAAGAGTATTTTGAAAACATAGGTTACGCGGCCACTGTTTTCACAGTCCACAGAGATGATAAAATTTATCTGTAAGAGTGTTTTTGCTATTGGTAAGGTAGTAATCATGTTAATCTGTCAATGGAACCATCAAACTACCCTTAAAGATCGGTGTGACTGAAGCAAGAGTCTTTTAAAATATAGGTTATGTTGCCACAATTTTCAGAGACCACAGATATGAGGAGCTTGGTTCATATGAGTGTTTTTGCTATTGATAAAGTAGAAATCATTGTAATCTGTCAATAGAACTATTAAACTACCATTAAAAACCTGTGTAACTGAAACAAGAGTTTTTAATGTATAGTTTATGTAACCACTATTTTCAAAGTCCACCAAGATGAGAAACCTTTTCATAAGGGTTTTATGCTATTGATAAGATAGATATGATGTTAATCTGTCAATGGAACCATCAAACTACACTTAAAACCCGTGTGACTCAAACAAGAGTGTTTTGAAAATATAGGTTATGTAGCCACAATTTTCAACGTCCACAGATATGAGGAGCTTGGTTCGTATTAGTGTTTTTGCTACATATAAAGTAGAAATCATGTTAATCTGTCAATAGAACTATAAAACTACCATTGAAAATCCGTGTAACTGAAACAAGAATTTTTTAAAATATATATTATTCAGCCACTGTATTTCAAAGTCCACCGAGATGAGAAATCTTTTTCGTAAGAGTTTTATGCCACTAATCAAGTAGGTATCATGTTAATCTGTCAATAGAACCATCAAATGACCCCAAAAAACCCGTGTGACTGAAATAAGAGTATTTTGAAAACATAGGTTACGCGGCCACTGTTTTCACAGTCCACAGAGATGATAAAATTTATCTGTAAGAGTGTTTTTGCTATTGGTAAGGTAGTAATCATGTTAATCTGTCAATGGAACCATCAAACTACCCTTAAAGATCGGTGTGACTGAAGCAAGAGTCTTTTAAAATATAGGTTATGTTGCCACAATTTTCAGAGACCACAGATATGAGGAGCTTGGTTCATATGAGTGTTTTTGCTATTGATAAAGTAGAAATCATTGTAATCTGTCAATAGAACTATTAAACTACCATTAAAAACCTGTGTAACTGAAACAAGAGTTTTTAATGTATAGTTTATGTAACCACTATTTTCAAAGTCCACCAAGATGAGAAACCTTTTCATAAGGGTTTTATGCTATTGATAAGATAGATA
>NW_025541370.1:137336-188109 GCF_017591435.1 Portunus trituberculatus
TTTCAAGTTTTGGTGTATAAAATGCTGGGATACACCTATATAACCCATTTTGACATATTTCTGTTCCTTAAACAAATATTGTGTAATCTTTAGTTTTGCCTGCATTTCTGTGTTTTGGTGCAAAAAGCTGAAAACTAATAGAATAATATGTTTTTCTTATTTTTCTTTTGTTTCTCTATATTGGCTTGATTTCATGAATTTCATCATTTTGAGACATAACATTGTAAAATGAATTCAATATATAAAATTTCCAATCGAGAAAGTTTTTTTTTTTTCATAAAACATCTTAATAACACATAAATAAGATGTTTAAAGGAATATAGTCTTTGCGTGCATTTCTGAGTTTTGGTGCATAAAATGCTGAAAACACCTTAATAACTCATTTTTACATATTTCAGTTCCTTAAACAAATAGTGTGTAATCATGTGTTTTGTCTGCATTTTGTGTTTTGGTGCAAAAAGCTGACAACTATTTAAATAAATCGTTTTGGTTACTTTTACTTGCATTTCTCTATATTGGCTTGTTTTCACACCAAAACAAAAATGCAGGCAAAACGCATCATTACACATTATTTGTTTAAAGAACTCATATATGTCAAAAATGGGTTATTATATTGTTTTCCAGCATTTTATGCACTAAAACTCAGAAATGGAAGCAAAACATTATATTTGTTGAAACTTCTTATTTATGTGTTTTCAAGGTGTTTTATGAAAAAAGACTATATCGATTGAAAATTTTTTATATTTGTCATTTTACACTTTTATACCTCAGAAAGATAAAATTGATGAAAATAAGGCAATATAGAGAAACCACAATAAATATAACATTAACGTGTTATTTTAGTAGTTTCAGCATTTTTTGCACTAAAACACAGAAATGCAGGCAAAACCCATGATGAAACACTATTTGTTTAGGGAACTGAATTATGGCAACAATGGGTTATTTTGGTGTTTTCCAGCATTTTATGCACCAAAACTCAAAAATGCAGGAAAACACTATATTTGTTAAAACGTTTTGTTTTGTTTATGTGTTTTAAGGTGTTTTATGGAAAAAAAAAAAACTATCTCGATTGAAAGTTTTGTATATTCAAATCATTTTACATTTCTATACTTCAAAACGATAAAATTCATGAAAAGACAATATAGACATAACCAAAGAAAAGTAAGAAAATATTGTTAGTTTAGTAGTTTTCAGCTTTTTTCACCAAAACATAGAAAAGCAGGCAAAACGCATAACACTATTTGCTTAAAGAACTAATATATGTCAAACATGGGTTCTTTTGGTGTTTTCAAACATTTTATGCACCAAAACTCAGAAATGCTGGCAAAACACTATATTTGTTAAAATGTCTTATTTGTGTTTTTAAGGTGTTTTATGCAAAAATAAAATTTTTTTTTTCATAAAACATCTTAAAACACATAAATAAGATATTTTAACAAGTATAGTGTTTTGCCTGCATTTCAAGTTTTGGTGTATAAAATGCTGGGATACACCTATATAACCCATTTTTGACATATTTCTGTTCCTTAAACAAATATTGTGTAATCTTTAGTTTTTGCCTGCATTTCTGTGTTTTGGTGCAAAAAAGCTGAAAACTAATAGAATAATATGTTTTTCTTATTTTTTCTTTTGTTTCTCTATATTGGCTTGATTTCATGAATTTCATCATTTTGAGACATAACATTGTAAAATGAATTCAATATATAAAATTTCCAATCGAAAGTTTTTTTTTTTCATAAAACATCTTAATAACACATAAATAAGATGTTTAAAGGAATATAGTCTTTGCGTGCATTTCTGAGTTTTGGTGCATAAAATGCTGAAAACACCTTAATAACTCATTTTTACATATTTCAGTTCCTTAAACAAATAGTGTGTAATCATGTGTTTTGTCTGCATTTTGTGTTTTGGTGCAAAAAAGCTGACAACTATTTAAATAAATCGTTTTGGTTACTTTTACTTGCATTTCTCTATATTGGCTTGTTTTCACACCAAAACAAAAATGCAGGCAAAACGCATCATTACACATTATTTGTTTAAAGAACTCATATATGTCAAAAATGGGTTATTATATTGTTTTCCAGCATTTTATGCACTAAAACTCAGAAATGGAAGCAAAACATTATATTTGTTGAAACTTCTTATTTATGTGTTTTCAAGGTGTTTTATGAAAAAAGACTATATCGATTGAAAATTTTTTATATTTGTCATTTTACACTTTTATACCTCAGAAAGATAAAATTGATGAAAATAAGGCAATATAGAGAAACCACAATAAATATAACATTAACGTGTTATTTTAGTAGTTTCAGCATTTTTTGCACTAAAACACAGAAATGCAGGCAAAACATATGATGAAACACTATTTGTTTAGGGAACTGAATTATGGCAACAATGGGTTATTTTGGTGTTTTCCAGCATTTTATGCACCAAAACTCAAAAATGCAGGGAAAACACTATATTTGTTAAAACGTTTTGTTTTGTTTATGTGTTTTTAAGGTGTTTTATGAAAAAAAAAAAAAAAAAAAACTATCTTGATTGAAAGTTTTGTATATTCAAATCATTTTACATTTCTATACTTAAAAACGATAAAATTCATGAAAAGCCAATATAGACATAACCAAAGAAAAAGTAAGAAAATATTGTTAGTTTAGTAGTTTTCAGCTTTTTTTTCACCAAAACATAGAAAAGCAGGCAAAACGCATAACACTATTTGCTTAAAGAACTAATATATGTCAAACATGGGTTCTTTTGGTGTTTTCAAACATTTTATGCACCAAAATTCAGAAATGCTGACAAAACACTATATTTGTTAAAATGTCTTATTTATGTTTTTAAGGTGTTTTGTGCAAAAAAATATTTTTTTTTTTTCCTAAAACATCTCAAAAACACATAAATAAGATATTTTAACAAGTATAGTGTTTTTCCTGCATTTCCAAGTTTTTGGTGTATAAAATGCTGGGATACACCTATATAAACCATTTTTGACATATTTCTGTCCCTTAAACATATATTGTGTAATCTTGTAGTTTTTGCCTGCATTTCTGTGTTTTGGTGGAAAAAAAGCTGAAAACTAATAGAATAATATATTTTCTTATTTTTTCTTTTGTTTCTCTATATTGGCTTGATTTCATGAATTTCATCATTTTGAGACATAACATTGTAAAATGAATTCAATATATAAAATTTCCAATCGAGAAAGTTTTTTTTTTTTCATAAAACATCTTAATACCACATAAATAAGATGTTTAAAGGAAAATAGTCTTTGCGTGCATTTCTGAGTTTTGGTGCATAAAATGCTGAAAACACCTTAATAACTCATTTTTACATATTTCAGTTCCTTAAACAAATAGTGTGTAATCATGTGTTTTGTCTGCATTTTGTGTTTTGGTGCAAAAAAGCTGACAACTATTTAAATAAATCGTTTTGGTTACTTTTACTTGCATTTCTCTATATTGGCTTGTTTTCACACCAAAACAAAAATGCAGGCAAAACGCATCATTACACATTATTTGTTTAAAGAACTCATATATGTCAAAATGGGTTATTATATTGTTTTCCAGCATTTTATGCACTAAAACTCAGAAATGGAAGCAAAACATTATATTTGTTGAAACTTCTTATTTATGTGTTTTCAAGGTGTTTTATGAAAAAAGACTATATCGATTGAAAATTTTTTATATTTGTCATTTTACACTTTTATACCTCAGAAAGATAAAATTGATGAAAATAAGGCAATATAGAGAAACCACAATAAATATAACATTAACGTGTTATTTTAGTAGTTTCAGCATTTTTTGCACTAAAACACAGAAATGCAGGCAAAACGCATGATGAAACACTATTTGTTTAGGGAACTGAATTATGGCAACAATGGGTTATTTTGGTGTTTTCCAGCATTTTATGCACCAAAACTCAAAAATGCAGGAAAACACTATATTTGTTAAAACGTTTTGTTTTGTTTATGTGTTTTAAGGTGTTTTATGAAAAAAAAAAAAACTATCTCGAATGAAAGTTTTGTATATTCAAATCATTTTACATTTCTATACTTCAAAACGATAAAATTCATGAAAAGACAATATAGACATAACCAAAGAAAAAGTAAGAAAATATTGTTAGTTTATTAGTTTTCAGCTCTTTTTTCACCAAAACATAGAAAAGCAGGCAAAACGCATAACACTATTTGCATAAAGAACTAATATATGTCAAACATGGGTTCTTTTGGTGTTTTCAAACATTTTATGCACCAAAACTCAGAAATGTTGGCAAAACACTATATTTGTTAAAATGTCTTATTTATGTGTTTTTAAGATGTTTTATGCAAAAAATAATTTTTTTTTTCATAAAACATCTTAAAAACACAAATAAGATATTTTAACAAGTATAGTGTTTTGCCTGCATTTCAAGTTTTGGTGTATAAAATGCTGGAATACACCTATGTAACCCATTTTTGACATATTTCTGTTCATTAAACAAATATTGTGTAATCTTTAGTTTTTGCCTGCATTTCTGTGTTTTGGTGCAAAAAGCTGAACTAAACTAAAACGTTAACACGTTTTTTTTTTTTTTCATAAAACCTTAAAAACACATAAATAAGATATTTTAACAAGTATAGGTTTTGCCTGCATTTCCAAGTTTTTCGTGTATAAAATGCTGGGATACCTTGAAAGAGGATTAGTTGACCTCACTTAACAGATTGTAAGTTAGTATGGCGGTAGCTTCTGAGGTATATCAGAGTGTGATTGAGTGCTATTGACAGATTAACATGATTTCTACTTTATATGTAGCAAAAACACTAATACGAACCAAGCTCCTCATATCTGTGGACGTTGAAAATTGTGGCTACATAACCTATATTTTCAAAAGACTCTTGTTTGAGTCACACGGGTTTTAAGTGTAGTTTGATGGTTCCATTGACAGATTAACATCATATCTATCTTATCAATAGCATAAAACCCTTATGAAAAAGGTTTCTCATCTTGGTGGACTTTGAAAAATAGTGGTTACATAAACTATACATTAAAAACTCTTGTTTCAGTTACACAGGTTTTTAATGGTAGTTTAATAGTTCTATTGACAGATTACAATGATTTCTACTTTATCAATAGCAAAAACACTCATATGAACCAAGCTCCTCATATCTGTGGTGTCTGAAAATTGTGGCAACATAACCTATATTTTAAAAAGACTCTTGCTTCAGTCACACCGATCTTTAAGGGTAGTTTCATGGTTCCATTGACAGATTAACATGATTACTACATTACCAATAGCAAAAACACTCTTACAGATAAATTTTATCATCTCTGTGGACTGTGAAAACAGTGGCCGCATAACCTATGTTTTCAAAATACTCTTATTTCAGTCACACGGGTTTTTTGGGGTCATTTGATGGTTCTATTGACAGATTAACATGATACCTACTTGATTAGTGGCATAAAAACTCTTACGAAAAAGATTTCTCATCTCGGTGGACTTTGAAATACAGTGGCTGAATAATATATATTTAAAAAAATTCTTGTTTCAGTTACACGGATTTTCAATGGTAGTTTTATAGTTCTATTGACAGATTAACATGATTTCTACTTTATATGTAGCAAAAACACTAATACGAACCAAGCTCCTCATATCTGTGGACGTTGAAAATTGTGGCTACATAACCTATATTTTCAAAACACTCTTGTTTGAGTCACACGGGTTTTTAAGTGTAGTTTGATGGTTCCATTGACAGATTAACATCATATCTATCTTATCAATAGCATAAAACCCTTATGAAAAGGTTTCTCATCTTGGTGGACTTTGAAAATAGTGGTTACATAAACTATACATTAAAAACTCTTGTTTTAGTTACACAGGTTTTAATGGTAGTTTAATAGTTCTATTGACAGATTACAATGATTTCTACTTTATCAATAGCAAAAACACTCATATGAACCAAGCTCCTCATATCTGTGGTCTCTGAAAATTGTGGCAACATAACCTATATTTTAAAAGACTCTTGCTTCAGTCACACCGATCTTTAAGGGTAGTTTGATGGTTCCATTGACAGATTAACATGATTACTACATTACCAATAGCAAAAACACTCTTACAGATAAATTTTATCATCTCTGTGGACTGTGAAAACAGTGGCCGCGTAACCTATGTTTTCAAAATACTCTTATTTCAGTCACACGGGTTTTTTGGGGTCATTTGATGGTTCTATTGACAGATTAACATGATACCTACTTGATTAGTGGCATAAAACTCTTACGAAAAGATTTCTCATCTCGGTGGACTTTGAAATACAGTGGCTGAATAAGATATATTTTTAAAAATTCTTGTTTCAGTTACACGGATTTTCAATGGTAGTTTTATAGTTCTATTGACAGATTAACATGATTTCTACTTTATATGTAGCAAAACACTAATACGAACCAAGCTCCTCATATCTGTGGACGTTGAAAATTGTGGCTACATAACCTATATTTTCAAAAACTCTTGTTTGAGTCACACGGGTTTTTAAGTGTACTTTGATGGTTCCATTGACAGATTAACATCATATCTATCTTATCAATAGCATAAAACCCTTATGAAAAGGTTTCTCATCTTGGTGGACTTTGAAAAATAGTGGTTACATAAACTATACATTAAAAACTCTTGTTTCAGTTACACAGGTTTTTAATGGTAGTTTAATAGTTCTATTGACAGATTACAATGATTTCTACTTTATCAATAGCAAAAACACTCATATGAACCAAGCTCCTCATATCTGTGGTCTCTGAAAATTGTGACAACATAACCTATATTTTAAAAAGACTCTTGCTTCAGTCACACCAATCTTTAAGGGTAGTTTGATGGTTCCATTGACAGATTAACATGATTACTACCTTACCAATAGCAAAAACACTCTTACAGATAAATTTTATCATCTCTGTTGACTGTGAAAACAGTGGCCGCATAACCTATGTTTTCAAAATACTCTTATTTCAGTCACACGGGTTTTTTGGGGTCATTTGATGGTTCTATTGACAGATTAACATGATACCTACTTGATTAGTGGCATAAAAACTCTTACGAAAAAGATTTCTCATCTCGGTGGACTTTGAAATACAGTGGCTGAATAATATATATTTATAAAAATTCTTGTTTCAGTTACACGGATTTTCAATGGTAGTTTTATAGTTCTATTGACAGATTAACATGATTTCTACTTTATATGTAGCAAAAACACTAATACGAACCAAGCTCCTCATATCTGTGGACGTTGAAAATTGTGGCTACATAACCTATATTTTCAAAACACTCTTGTTTGAGTCACACGGGTTTTAAGTGTAGTTTGATGGTTCCATTGACAGATTAACATCATATCTATCTTATCAATAGCATAAAACCCTTATGAAAAGGTTTCTCATCTTGGTGGACTTTGAAAATAGTGGTTACATAAACTATACATTAAAAACTCTTGTTTTAGTTACACAGGTTTTAATGGTAGTTTAATAGTTCTATTGACAGATTACAATGATTTCTACTTTATCAATAGCAAAACACTCATATGAACCAAGCTCCTCATATCTGTGGTCTCTGAAAATTGTGGCAACATAACCTATATTTTAAAAGACTCTTGCTTCAGTCACACCGATCTTTAAGGGTAGTTTGATGGTTCCATTGACAGATTAACATGATTACTACATTACCAATAGCAAAAACACTCTTACAGATAAATTTTATCATCTCTGTGGACTGTGAAAACAGTGGCCGCGTAACCTATGTTTTCAAAATACTCTTATTTCAGTCACACGGGTTTTTTGGGGTCATTTGATGGTTCTATTGACAGATTAACATGATACCTACTTGATTAGTGGCATAAAAACTCTTACGAAAAAGATTTCTCATCTCGGTGGACTTTGAAATACAGTGGCTGAATAAGATATATTTTTAAAAATTCTTGTTTCAGTTACACGGATTTTCAATGGTAGTTTTATAGTTCTATTGACAGATTAACATGATTTCTACTTTATATGTAGCAAAAACACTAATACGAACCAAGCTCCTCATATCTGTGGACGTTGAAAATTGTGGCTACATAACCTATATTTTCAAAACTCTCTTGTTTGAGTCACACGGGTTTTTAAGTGTAGTTTGATGGTTCCATTGACAGATTAACATCATATCTATCTTATCAATAGCATAAAACCCTTATGAAAAGGTTTCTCATCTTGGTGGACTTTGAAAAATAGTGGTTACATAAACTATACATTAAAAACTCTTGTTTCAGTTACACAGGTTTTTAATGGTAGTTTAATAGTTCTATTGACAGATTACAATGATTTCTACTTTATCAATAGCAAAAACACTCATATGAACCAAGCTCCTCATATCTGTGGTCTCTGAAAATTGTGGCAACATAACCTATATTTTAAAAGACTCTTGCTTCAGTCACACCGATCTTTAAGGGTAGTTTGATGGTTCCATTGACAGATTAACATGATTACTACCTTACCAATAGCAAAAACACTCTTACAGATAAATTTTATCATCTCTGTGGACTGTGAAAACAGTGGCGCGTAACCTATGTTTTCAAAATACTCTTATTTCAGTCACACGGGTTTTTGGGGTCATTTGATGGTTCTATTGACAGATTAACATGATACCTACTTGATTAGTGGCATAAAACTCTTACGAAAAGATTTCTCATCTCGGTGGACTTTGAAATACAGTGGCTGAATAATATATATTTTAAAAAATTCTTGTTTCAGTTACACGGATTTTCAATGGTAGTTTTATAGTTCTATTGACAGATTAACATGATTTCTACTTTATATGTAGCAAAAACACTAATACGAACCAAGCTCCTCATATCTGTGGACGTTGAAAATTGTGGCTACATAACCTATATTTTCAAAAGACTCTTGTTTGAGTCACACGGGTTTTAAGTGTAGTTTGATGGTTCCATTGACAGATTAACATCATATCTATCTTATCAATAGCATAAAACCCTTATGAAAAGGTTTCTCATCTTGGTGGACTTTGAAAATAGTGGTTACATAAACTATACATTAAAAACTCTTGTTTTAGTTACACAGGTTTTTAATGGTAGTTTAATAGTTCTATTGACAGATTACAATGATTTCTACTTTATCAATAGCAAAACACTCATATGAACCAAGCTCCTCATATCTGTGGTCTCTGAAAATTGTGGCAACATAACCTATATTTTAAAAGACTCTTGCTTCAGTCACACCGATCTTTAAGGGTAGTTTGATGGTTCCATTGACAGATTAACATGATTACTACCTTACCAATAGCAAAAACACTCTTACAGATAAATTTTATCATCTCTGTGGACTGTGAAAACAGTGGCCGCGTAACCTATGTTTTCAAAATACTCTTATTTCAGTCACACGGGTTTTTTGGGGTCATTTGATGGTTCTATTGACAGATTAACATGATACCTACTTGATTAGTGGCATAAAACTCTTACGAAAAGATTTCTCATCTCGGTGGACTTTGAAATACAGTGGCTGAATAAGATATATTTTTAAAAATTCTTGTTTCAGTTACACGGATTTTCAATGGTAGTTTTATAGTTCTATTGACAGATTAACATGATTTCTACTTTATATGTAGCAAAAACACTAATACGAACCAAGCTCCTCATATCTGTGGACGTTGAAAATTGTGGCTACATAACCTATATTTTCAAAAACTCTTGTTTGAGTCACACGGGTTTTAAGTGTAGTTTGATGGTTCCATTGACAGATTAACATCATATCTATCTTATCAATAGCATAAAACCCTTATGAAAAGGTTTCTCATCTTGGTGGACTTTGAAAATAGTGGTTACATAAACTATACATTAAAAACTCTTGTTTCAGTTACACAGGTTTTAATGGTAGTTTAATAGTTCTATTGACAGATTACAATGATTTCTACTTTATCAATAGCAAAACACTCATATGAACCAAGCTCCTCATATCTGTGGTCTCTGAAAATTGTGACAACATAACCTATATTTTAAAAAGACTCTTGCTTCAGTCACACAGGATCTTTAAGGGTAGTTTGATGGTTCCATTGACAGATTAACATGATTACTACCTTACAAATAGCAAAAACACTCTTACAGATAAATTTTATCATCTCTGTTGACTGTGAAAACAGTGGCCGCATAACCTATGTTTTCAAAATACTCTTATTTCAGTCACACGGGTTTTTTGGGGTCATTTGATGGTTCTATTGACAGATTAACATGATACCTACTTGATTAGTGGCATAAAACTCTTACGAAAAAGATTTCTCATCTCGGTGGACTTTGAAATACAGTGGCTGAATAAGATATATTTAAAAAAATTCTTGTTTCAGTTACACGGATTTTCAATGGTAGTTTTATAGTTCTATTGACAGATTAACATGATTTCTACTTTATATGTAGCAAAAACACTAATACGAACCAAGCTCCTCATATCTGTGGACGTTGAAAATTGTGGCTACATAACCTATATTTTCAAAAGACTCTTGTTTGAGTCACACGGGTTTTTAAGTGTAGTTTGATGGTTCCATTGACAGATTAACATCATATCTATCTTATCAATAGCATAAAAACCCTTATGAAAAAGGTTTCTCATCTTGGTGGACTTTGAAAAATAGTGGTTACATAAACTATACATTAAAAACTCTTGTTTTAGTTACACAGGTTTTTAATGGTAGTTTAATAGTTCTATTGACAGATTACAATGATTTCTACTTTATCAATAGCAAAACACTCATATGAACCAAGCTCCTCATATCTGTGGTCTCTGAAAATTGTGGCAACATAACCTATATTTTAAAAAGACTCTTGCTTCAGTCACACCGATCTTTAAGGGTAGTTTGATGGTTCCATTGACAGATTAACATGATTACTACATTACCAATAGCAAAAACACTCTTACAGATAAATTTTATCATCTCTGTGGACTGTGAAAACAGTGGCCGCGTAACCTATGTTTTCAAAATACTCTTATTTCAGTCACACGGGTTTTTTGGGGTCATTTGATGGTTCTATTGACAGATTAACATGATACCTACTTGATTAGTGGCATAAAACTCTTACGAAAAGATTTCTCATCTCGGTGGACTTTGAAATACAGTGGCTGAATAAGATATATTTTTAAAAATTCTTGTTTCAGTTACACGGATTTTCAATGGTAGTTTTATAGTTCTATTGACAGATTAACATGATTTCTACTTTATATGTAGCAAAAACACTAATACGAACCAAGCTCCTCATATCTGTGGACGTTGAAAATTGTGGCTACATAACCTATATTTTCAAAAAACTCTTGTTTGAGTCACACGGGTTTTAAGTGTAGTTTGATGGTTCCATTGACAGATTAACATCATATCTATCTTATCAATAGCATAAAACCCTTATGAAAAGGTTTCTCATCTTGGTGGACTTTGAAAATAGTGGTTACATAAACTATACATTAAAAACTCTTGTTTTAGTTACACAGGTTTTAATGGTAGTTTAATAGTTCTATTGACAGATTACAATGATTTCTACTTTATCAATAGCAAAAACACTCATATGAACCAAGCTCCTCATATCTGTGGTCTCTGAAAATTGTGGCAACATAACCTATATTTTAAAAGACTCTTGCTTCAGTCACACCGATCTTTAAGGGTAGTTTGATGGTTCCATTGACAGATTAACATGATTACTACCTTACCAATAGCAAAAACACTCTTACAGATAAATTTTATCATCTCTGTGGACTGTGAAAACAGTGGCCGCGTAACCTATGTTTTCAAAATACTCTTATTTCAGTCACACGGGTTTTTTGGGGTCATTTGATGGTTCTATTGACAGATTAACATGATACCTACTTGATTAGTGGCATAAAAACTCTTACGAAAAAGATTTCTCATCTCGGTGGACTTTGAAATACAGTGGCTGAATAAGATATATTTTTAAAAATTCTTGTTTCAGTTACACGGATTTTCAATGGTAGTTTTATAGTTCTATTGACAGATTAACATGATTTCTACTTTATATGTAGCAAAAACACTAATACGAACCAAGCTCCTCATATCTGTGGACGTTGAAAATTGTGGCTACATAACCTATATTTTCAAAACACTCTTGTTTGAGTCACACGGGTTTTAAGTGTAGTTTGATGGTTCCATTGACAGATTAACATCATATCTATCTTATCAATAGCATAAAACCCTTATGAAAAGGTTTCTCATCTTGGTGGACTTTGAAAATAGTGGTTACATAAACTATACATTAAAAACTCTTGTTTTAGTTACACAGGTTTTAATGGTAGTTTAATAGTTCTATTGACAGATTACAATGATTTCTACTTTATCAATAGCAAAAACACTCATATGAACCAAGCTCCTCATATCTGTGGTCTCTGAAAATTGTGGCAACATAACCTATATTTTAAAAGACTCTTGCTTCAGTCACACAGGATCTTTAAGGGTAGTTTGATGGTTCCATTGACAGATTAACATGATTACTACCTTACCAATAGCAAAAACACTCTTACAGATAAATTTTATCATCTCTGTGGACTGTGAAAACAGTGGCCGCGTAACCTATGTTTTCAAAATACTCTTATTTCAGTCACACGGGTTTTTTGGGGTCATTTGATGGTTCTATTGACAGATTAACATGATACCTACTTGATTAGTGGCATAAAACTCTTACGAAAAGATTTCTCATCTCGGTGGACTTTGAAATACAGTGGCTGAATAATATATATTTTAAAAATTCTTGTTTCAGTTACACGGATTTTCAATGGTAGTTTTATAGTTCTATTGACAGATTAACATGATTTCTACTTTATATGTAGCAAAAACACTAATACGAACCAAGCTCCTCATATCTGTGGACGTTGAAAATTGTGGCTACATAACCTATATTTTCAAAACACTCTTGTTTGAGTCACACGGGTTTTAAGTGTAGTTTGATGGTTCCATTGACAGATTAACATCATATCTATCTTATCAATAGCATAAAACCCTTATGAAAAAGGTTTCTCATCTTGGTGGACTTTGAAAATAGTGGTTACATAAACTATACATTAAAACTCTTGTTTCAGTTACACAGGTTTTTAATGGTAGTTTAATAGTTCTATTGACAGATTACAATGATTTCTACTTTATCAATAGCAAAAACACTCATATGAACCAAGCTCCTCATATCTGTGGTCTCTGAAAATTGTGGCAACATAACCTATATTTTAAAAGACTCTTGCTTCAGTCACACCGATCTTTAAGGGTAGTTTGATGGTTCCATTGACAGATTAACATGATTACTACCTTACCAATAGCAAAAACACTCTTACAGATAAATTTTATCATCTCTGTGGACTGTGAAAACAGTGGCCGCGTAACCTATATTTTCAAAATACTCTTATTTCAGTCACACGGGTTTTTTGGGGTCATTTGATGGTTCTATTGACAGATTAACATGATACCTACTTGATTAGTGGCATAAAAACTCTTACGAAAAAGATTTCTCATCTCGGTGGACTTTGAAATACAGTGGCTGAATAATATATATTTTAAAAATTCTTGTTTCAGTTACACGGATTTTCAATGGTAGTTTTATAGTTCTATTGACAGATTAACATGATTTCTACTTTATATGTAGCAAAAACACTAATACGAACCAAGCTCCTCATATCTGTGGACGTTGAAAATTGTGGCTACATAACCTATATTTTCAAAACACTCTTGTTTGAGTCACACGGGTTTTTAAGTGTAGTTTGATGGTTCCATTGACAGATTAACATCATATCTATCTTATCAATAGCATAAAACCCTTATGAAAAGGTTTCTCATCTTGGTGGATATTTTAAAAATTCTTGTTTGTTACAAATGGTAGTTTTATAGTTCTATTGACAGGTTACTTTATATGTAGCAAAAACACTAATACGAACCAAGCTCCTCATATCTGTGGACGTTGAAAATTGTGGCTACATAACCTATATTTTCAAAACACTCTTGTTTGAGTCACACGGGTTTTAAGTGTAGTTTGATGGTTCCATTGACAGATTAACATCATATCTATCTTATCAATAGCATAAAACCCTTATGAAAAGGTTTCTCATCTTGGTGGACTTTGAAAATAGTGGTTACATAAACTATACATTAAAAACTCTTGTTTCAGTTACACAGGTTTTTAATGGTAGTTTAATAGTTCTATTGACAGATTACAATGATTTCTACTTTATCAATAGCAAAAACACTCATATGAACCAAGCTCCTCATATCTGTGGTCTCTGAAAATTGTGGCAACATAACCTATATTTTAAAAAGACTCTTGCTTCAGTCACACCGATCTTTAAGGGTAGTTTGATGGTTCCATTGACAGATTAACATGATTACTACCTTACCAATAGCAAAATCACTCTTATGGATAAATTTTATCATCTCTGTGGACTGTGAAAACATTGGCCGCGTAACCTATATTTTCAAAATACTCTTATTTCAGTCACACGGGTTTTTTGGGGTCATTTGATGGTTCTATTGACAGATTAACATGATACCTACTTGATTAGTGGCATAAAAACTCTTACGAAAAAGATTTCTCATCTCGGTGGACTTTGAAATACAGTGGCTGAATAATATATATTTTTAAAAATTCTTGTTTCAGTTACACGGATTTTCAATGGTAGTTTTATAGTTCTATTGACAGATTAACATGATTTCTACTTTATATGTAGCAAAAACACTAATACGAACCAAGCTCCTCATATCTGTGGACGTTGAAAATTGTGGCTACATAACCTATATTTTCAAAACACTCTTGTTTGAGTCACACGGGTTTTTAAGTGTAGTTTGATGGTTCCATTGACAGATTAACATCATATCTATCTTATCTTATGAAAAAGGTTTCTCATCTTGGTGGACTTTGAAAAATAGTGGTTACATAAACTATACATTAAAAACTCTTGTTTCAGTTCCACAGGTTTTTAATGGTAGTTTAATAGTTCTATTGACAGATTACAATGATTTCTACTTTATCAATAGCAAAAACACTCATATGAACCAAGCTCCTCATATCTGTGGTCTCTGAAAATTGTGGCAAAATAACCTATATTTTAAAAAGACTCTTGCTTCAGTCACACCGATCTTTAAGGGTAGTTTGATGGTTCCATTGAAAACATAACAATGTAAAAAGAAACTTATATACAAAATTTTGAATCGAGATACTTTTTTTTTCATAAAACATGTTAAAACCACATAAATAAGACGTTTAGAGAAATATAGTCTTTTCGTACATTTCTGAGTTTTGGTGCATAAAATGCTGAAAAACACCTTAATAACCCTTTTTTGACATATTTCAGTTCCTTAAACAAATAGTGTGTAATCATGCGTTTTGTCTGCATGAATAACACTATATGTTTAAAGAACTGAGAAAAATTTGTTTGTCCTGCAAGAGAAAAGGAGAGATATTACGTAGTTTGACCTGTAAGAAATAAGTATTAATTAAACCTGTAAAAAATAATAATTATCTTACCTACACTCACACACACACACACACACACACACACACACACACACACACATACTTTTAATGTAAGATTGGATAAGTGTAGATATGGAGACGGGGCCACACGAGCATAAAGCCCAGGCCCTGTAAAACTACAACTAGGTAAATACAAGTAGGTAAATACACACACACACACACACATACACACAAGATGCTTATTTTAGCCAAAAGTCAAGATAGAACCATTTCCTCAACTTTTCCCTCTTCATTGCGAGGTTTGCATACTTCCATCCAGCTTGTACAGAACACTGCATCTGTGCACCTCTAGTCATCACCAGCCAGCGCGTCTCCGGTCATCTCTTCAGAACACGCACCAACACAACCCAGACCAGTGAACGCACCTACCACGCAACCCTGGAACAACAAAAAATACCATATAAAACCACACACCCAAAAAATAAATAAAACTGAGGCTCCAGGATTGCCACCATGGTGCACTAACCAGGGCATTACTGAAGAAGACTAGATAATTAACATGTACCTGGAAGAGAATGGTTAGCAGCGCCGCCTATCGCCCTATGCCTAACACCTAATGCCTTGCAAACCGTAATTTGTACTCGACTTTATTACGAAGAGTTGCTCCAGCGGTGTCAGTCCCACGGTGTGAGGAGAAGGAGGGAGTTAGTGTGGTGTGATTATCAAAGCTAGTATTTCATTATTAACGGAGATCAGTATAGAGTCACGTGGTTCAGGTTAATGCTTAGTACTTTACTGCAGTGATAACGAGGCTTAAATAACAACCTCAACTTACCAAATCCAACGCGAGGGTGAATATAAAGCTGAACAAGCAGTTTTCTTGAGTTTTCAATTGAGTGGGATATTACTTCAAATTAGTTTATGGTAAGCATTGGAGTGGTGATTATTTGTGAATGATTGTGTGTGTTAGATTAGGTATAAGATTTTTCTTTTCCATTTCAGATTGCACATTTTTGTGTGATAGGGGTGCTAACCTGCAAGACACAATGAAATGCATTCTTAGGTATGCTGTGACAAACTCCTTGGCTGTGCAATACAACTGCTGTGGCAAAGGAGAGAAACACAGTTTTTGCCATCTTGAAGTTGCAGGATACCATTATCAGTAAGTATAGTAGTTCAATTTGTTTGAATCTATTTATCTATTCTATTCTCTTATGCCTCACTCTCTGCAGGAGTGTCCCATAACGGGTGGCTACGGCAGAAGAGCCTCCACCTCCCTCTGTCCATACATTCTCTTCTTGCTTGTTCTAGCACTCCTTTCCCACTCAAGTAAAATTTTTGAGTGCTGTTTGTTTCATGTAACATATCAGTGATATTTATATACTGTCTTTACAATATAAGTCTTGTAGAGATGGTAGTCCAATAGTAAAGTGTAGGTCACACAACCAAATGTTCAAGTTTTTGGAAACTGTCACCATATTTAATGAGGTAAATAGAAATTGACTAATATTTTTTTTTGACAAAGTGTGTGCAAGCATGAAGACTATAGGCATACAACAGCAGCCTCTGTCAAAGTCATTATGAAAGAATGGTTCCACACAGCCAGAGACCGAGATGGAGGGTGATGAAGGAGGGATTTAAGTGTAAACCACTAACAACAGTGTGAACACACACAAATAATAGTGAAGCTTTGCAGGTCACAGCTGTGAGTGTTATGCATGCACCACATAACATAACATCCAAAACTCCTCAAAACACACCCCAAATGCTCCTAAGAACCCCAAAACACACCAAACACACTCAAAACACCTCAAAACACACCCAAACAGACACAAAACACACCCAAATGTATCCAAACACACTCACTTGCACCTCTTCCTTATGTGTGAGTCTGTAATACACTTCCTTGATCTGGGAGAAGGTGGTGATGGCGGTGGACAAAACGGGTGTGGTGTTTTTCAAGGCTGTTTTAATCTCCGTCCTTGACTTCAAATAAATTGGCGTGTCGTTTTCTGCGAACCTGCAAATGTTTGGTTAGATTAGATTATTAGTTTTGCCTGCATTTCTGTGTTTTGGTGCAAAAAGCTGAAAACTAATAGAATAATATGTTTTTCTTATTTTTCTTTTGTTTCTCTATATTGGCTTGATTTCTTGAATTTCATCATTTTGAGACATAACATTGTAAAATGAATTCAATATATAAAATTTCCAATCGAAAGTTTTTTTTTTTTTCATAAAACATCTTAATAACACATAAATAAGATGTTTAAAGGAATATAGTCTTTGCGTGCATTTCTGAGTTTTGGTGCATAAAATGCTGGAAAACACCTTAATAACTCATTTTTTACATATTTCAGTTCCTTAAACAAATAGTGTGTAATCATGTGTTTTGTCTGCATTTTTGTGTTTTGGTGCAAAAAAAGCTGACAACTATTTAAATAAATCGTTTTGGTTACTTTTACTTGCATTTTCTATATTGGCTTGTTTTCACACCAAAACAAAAATGCAGGCAAAACGCATCATTACACATTATTTGTTTAAAGAACTCATATATGTCAAAATGGGTTATTATATTGTTTTCCAGCATTTTATGCACTAAAACTCAGAAATGGAAGCAAAACATTATATTTGTTGAAACTTCTTATTTATGTGTTTTCAAGGTGTTTTATGAAAAAAGACTATATCGATTGAAAATTTTTTATATTTGTCATTTTACACTTTTATACCTCAGAAAGATAAAATTGATGAAAATAAGGCAATATAGAGAAACCACAATAAATATAACATTAACGTGTTATTTTAGTAGTTTCAGCATTTTTTGCACTAAAACACAGAAATGCAGGCAAAACGCATGATGAAACACTATTTGTTTAGGGAACTGAATTATGGCAACAATGGGTTATTTTGGTGTTTTCCAGCATTTTATGCACCAAAACTCAAAAATGCAGGAAAACACTATATTTGTTAAAACGTTTTGTTTTGTTTATGTGTTTTTAAGGTGTTTTATGGAAAAAAAAAAAAAAAAAAACTATCTCGATTGAAAGTTTTGTATATTCAAATCATTTTACATTTCTATACTTCAAAACGATAAAATTCATGAAAAGACAATATAGACATAACCAAAGAAAAAGTAAGAAAATATTGTTAGTTTAGTAGTTTTCAGCTTTTTCACCAAAACATAGAAAAGCAGGCAAAACGCATAACACTATTTGCTTAAAGAACTAATATATGTCAAACATGGGTTCTTTTGGTGTTTTCAAACATTTTATGCACCAAAACTCAGAAATGCTGGCAAAACACTATATTTGTTAAAATGTCTTATTTATGTGTTTTAAGGTGTTTTATGACAAAAATAATTTTTTTCATAAAACATCTTAAAACATAAATAAATATTTTAACAAGTATATTTTGCCTGCATTTCAAGTTTTGGTGTATAAAATGCTGGAAACACCTATATAACCCATTTTTGACATATTTCTTCATTAAACAAATATTGTGTAATCTTTAGTTTTGCCTGCATTTCTGTGTTTTGGTGCAGAAAGCTGAAACTGAAAACTACTTATTTTAAATTTTTTTTTTTCATAAAACCTTAAAAACATAAAAAGATATTTTAAAAATAGTATTTTGTATCATTTAGTTTTTGTTCTGATAAAAAATTATATTTAATAAAATTTCTATTTATATGTGCAAAAACAAATAGAAATTTCATTGTTAAAACATAATGTTTTTAAACATTTGTTTGTTACTTTTCAATGGTAGTTTTATAGTTCTATTGACAGATTAACATGATTTCTACTTTATATGTAGCAAAAACACTAATACGAACCAAGCTCCTCATATCTGTGGACGTTGAAAATTGTGGCTACATAACCTATATTTTCAAAACACTCTTGTTTGAGTCACACGGGTTTTTAAGTGTAGTTTGATGGTTCCATTGACAGATTAACATCATATCTATCTTATCAATAGCATAAAAACCCTTATGAAAAAGGTTTCTCATCTTGGTGGACTTTGAAAAATAGTGGTTACATAAACTATACATTAAAAACTCTTGTTTCAGTTACACAGGTTTTTAATGGTAGTTTAATAGTTCTATTGACAGATTACAATGATTTCTACTTTATCAATAGCAAAAACACTCATATGAACCAAGCTCCTCATATCTGTGGTCTCTGAAAATTGTGGCAACATAACCTATATTTTAAAAGACTCTTGCTTCAGTCACACCGATCTTTAAGGGTAGTTTGATGGTTCCATTGACAGATTAACATGATTACTACCTTACCAATAGCAAAAACACTCTTACAGATAAATTTTATCATCTCTGTGGACTGTGAAAACAGTGGCCGCGTAACCTATGTTTTCAAAATACTCTTATTTCAGTCACACGGGTTTTTTGGGGTCATTTGATGGTTCTATTGACAGATTAACATGATACCTACTTGATTAGTGGCATAAAACTCTTACGAAAAAGATTTCTCATCTCGGTGGACTTTGAAATACAGTGGCTGAATAATATATATTTAAAAAAATTCTTGTTTCAGTTACACGGATTTTCAATGGTAGTTTTATAGTTCTATTGACAGATTAACATGATTTCTACTTTATATGTAGCAAAAACACTAATACGAACCAAGCTCCTCATATCTGTGGACGTTGAAAATTGTGGCTACATAACCTATATTTTCAAAACACTCTTGTTTGAGTCACACGGGTTTTTAAGTGTAGTTTGATGGTTCCATTGACAGATTAACATCATATCTATCTTATCAATAGCATAAAACCCTTATGAAAAGGTTTCTCATCTTGGTGGACTTTGAAAATAGTGGTTACATAAACTATACATTAAAACTCTTGTTTCAGTTACACAGGTTTTTAATGGTAGTTTAATAGTTCTATTGACAGATTACAATGATTTCTACTTTATCAATAGCAAAACACTCATATGAACCAAGCTCCTCATATCTGTGGTCTCTGAAAATTGTGGCAACATAACCTATATTTTAAAAGACTCTTGCTTCAGTCACACCGATCTTTAAGGGTAGTTTGATGGTTCCATTGACAGATTAACATGATTACTACCTTACCAATAGCAAAAACACTCTTACAGATAAATTTTATCATCTCTGTGGACTGTGAAAACAGTGGCCGCGTAACCTATATTTTCAAAATACTCTTATTTCAGTCACACGGGTTTTTTGGGGTCATTTGATGGTTCTATTGACAGATTAACATGATACCTACTTGATTAGTGGCATAAAACTCTTACGAAAAAGATTTCTCATCTCGGTGGACTTTGAAATACAGTGGCTGAATAATATATATTTTAAAAATTCTTGTTTCAGTTACACGGATTTTCAATGGTAGTTTTATAGTTCTATTGACAGATTAACATGATTTCTACTTTATATGTAGCAAAAACACTAATACGAACCAAGCTCCTCATATCTGTGGACGTTGAAAATTGTGGCTACATAACCTATATTTTCAAAACACTCTTGTTTGAGTCACACGGGTTTTAAGTGTAGTTTGATGGTTCCATTGACAGATTAACATCATATCTATCTTATCAATAGCATAAAACCCTTATGAAAAGGTTTCTCATCTTGGTGGACTTTGAAAATAGTGGTTACATAAACTATACATTAAAAACTCTTGTTTCAGTTACACAGGTTTTTAATGGTAGTTTAATAGTTCTATTGACAGATTACAATGATTTCTACTTTATCAATAGCAAAAACACTCATATGAACCAAGCTCCTCATATCTGTGGTCTCTGAAAATTGTGGCAACATAACCTATATTTTAAAAGACTCTTGCTTCAGTCACACCGATCTTTAAGGGTAGTTTGATGGTTCCATTGACAGATTAACATGATTACTACCTTACCAATAGCAAAAACACTCTTACAGATAAATTTTATCATCTCTGTGGACTGTGAAAACAGTGGCCGCGTAACCTATATTTTCAAAATACTCTTATTTCAGTCACACGGGTTTTTTGGGGTCATTTGATGGTTCTATTGACAGATTAACATGATACCTACTTGATTAGTGGCATAAAAACTCTTACGAAAAGATTTCTCATCTCGGTGGACTTTGAAATACAGTGGCTGAATAATATATATTTTAAAAATTCTTGTTTCAGTTACACGGATTTTCAATGGTAGTTTTATAGTTCTATTGACAGATTAACATGATTTCTACTTTATATGTAGCAAAACACTAATACGAACCAAGCTCCTCATATCTGTGGACGTTGAAAATTGTGGCTACATAACCTATATTTTCAAAACACTCTTGTTTGAGTCACACGGGTTTTAAGTGTAGTTTGATGGTTCCATTGACAGATTAACATCATATCTATCTTATCAATAGCATAAAACCCTTATGAAAAGGTTTCTCATCTTGGTGGACTTTGAAAATAGTGGTTACATAAACTATACATTAAAACTCTTGTTTCAGTTACACAGGTTTTTAATGGTAGTTTAATAGTTCTATTGACAGATTACAATGATTTCTACTTTATCAATAGCAAAACACTCATATGAACCAAGCTCCTCATATCTGTGGTCTCTGAAAATTGTGGCAACATAACCTATATTTTAAAAGACTCTTGCTTCAGTCACACCGATCTTTAAGGGTAGTTTGATGGTTCCATTGACAGATTAACATGATTACTACCTTACCAATAGCAAAAACACTCTTACGGATAAATTTTATCATCTCTGTGGACTGTGAAAACAGTGGCCGCGTAACCTATATTTTCAAAATACTCTTATTTCAGTCACACGGGTTTTTTGGGGTCATTTGATGGTTCTATTGACAGATTAACATGATACCTACTTGATTAGTGGCATAAAAACTCTTACGAAAAAGATTTCTCATCTCGGTGGACTTTGAAATACAGTGGCTGAATAATATATATTTTAAAAATTCTTGTTTCAGTTACACGGATTTTCAATGGTAGTTTTATAGTTCTATTGACAGATTAACATGATTTCTACTTTATATGTAGCAAAAACACTAATACGAACCAAGCTCCTCATATCTGTGGACGTTGAAAATTGTGGCTACATAACCTATATTTTCAAAACACTCTTGTTTGAGTCACACGGGTTTTTAAGTGTAGTTTGATGGTTCCATTGACAGATTAACATCATATCTATCTTATCAATAGCATAAAAACCCTTATGAAAAAGGTTTCTCATCTTGGTGGACTTTGAAAAATAGTGGTTACATAAACTATACATTAAAAACTCTTGTTTCAGTTACACAGGTTTTTAATGGTAGTTTAATAGTTCTATTGACAGATTACAATGATTTCTACTTTATCAATAGCAAAAACACTCATATGAACCAAGCTCCTCATATCTGTGGTCTCTGAAAATTGTGGCAACATAACCTATATTTTAAAAGACTCTTGCTTCAGTCACACCGATCTTTAAGGGTAGTTTGATGGTTCCATTGACAGATTAACATGATTACTACCTTACCAATAGCAAAACACTCTTACGGATAAATTTTATCATCTCTGTGGACTGTGAAAACAGTGGCCGCGTAACCTATATTTTCAAAATACTCTTATTTCAGTCACACGGGTTTTTTGGGGTCATTTGATGGTTCTATTGACAGATTAACATGATACCTACTTGATTAGTGGCATAAAACTCTTACGAAAAGATTTCTCATCTCGGTGGACTTTGAAATACAGTGGCTGAATAATATATATTTTAAAAATTCTTGTTTCAGTTACACGGATTTTCAATGGTAGTTTTATAGTTCTATTGACAGATTAACATGATTTCTACTTTATATGTAGCAAAAACACTAATACGAACCAAGCTCCTCATATCTGTGGACGTTGAAAATTGTGGCTACATAACCTATATTTTCAAAACACTCTTGTTTGAGTCACACGGGTTTTTAAGTGTAGTTTGATGGTTCCATTGACAGATTAACATCATATCTATCTTATCAATAGCATAAAACCCTTATGAAAAGGTTTCTCATCTTGGTGGACTTTGAAAAATAGTGGTTACATAAACTATACATTAAAAACTCTTGTTTCAGTTACACAGGTTTTTAATGGTAGTTTAATAGTTCTATTGACAGATTACAATGATTTCTACTTTATCAATAGCAAAACACTCATATGAACCAAGCTCCTCATATCTGTGGTCTCTGAAAATTGTGGCAACATAACCTATATTTTAAAAGACTCTTGCTTCAGTCACACCGATCTTTAAGGGTAGTTTGATGGTTCCATTGACAGATTAACATGATTACTACCTTACCAATAGCAAAAACACTCTTACGGATAAATTTTATCATCTCTGTGGACTGTGAAAACAGTGGCCGCGTAACCTATATTTTCAAAATACTCTTATTTCAGTCACACGGGTTTTTTGGGGTCATTTGATGGTTCTATTGACAGATTAACATGATACCTACTTGATTAGTGGCATAAAACTCTTACGAAAAGATTTCTCATCTCGGTGGACTTTGAAATACAGTGGCTGAATAATATATATTTTAAAAATTCTTGTTTCAGTTACACGGATTTTCAATGGTAGTTTTATAGTTCTATTGACAGATTAACATGATTTCTACTTTATATGTAGCAAAAACACTAATACGAACCAAGCTCCTCATATCTGTGGACGTTGAAAATTGTGGCTACATAACCTATATTTTCAAAACACTCTTGTTTGAGTCACACGGGTTTTTAAGTGTAGTTTGATGGTTCCATTGACAGATTAACATCATATCTATCTTATCAATAGCATAAAAACCCTTATGAAAAAGGTTTCTCATCTTGGTGGACTTTGAAAAATAGTGGTTACATAAACTATACATTAAAAACTCTTGTTTCAGTTACACAGGTTTTTAATGGTAGTTTAATAGTTCTATTGACAGATTACAATGATTTCTACTTTATCAATAGCAAAACACTCATATGAACCAAGCTCCTCATATCTGTGGTCTCTGAAAATTGTGGCAACATAACCTATATTTTAAAAGACTCTTGCTTCAGTCACACCGATCTTTAAGGGTAGTTTGATGGTTCCATTGACAGATTAACATGATTACTACCTTACCAATAGCAAAAACACTCTTACGGATAAATTTTATCATCTCTGTGGACTGTGAAAACAGTGGCCGCGTAACCTATATTTTCAAAATACTCTTATTTCAGTCACACGGGTTTTTTGGGGTCATTTGATGGTTCTATTGACAGATTAACATGATACCTACTTGATTAGTGGCATAAAACTCTTACGAAAAAGATTTCTCATCTCGGTGGACTTTGAAATACAGTGGCTGAATAATATATATTTTAAAAATTCTTGTTTCAGTTACACGGATTTTCAATGGTAGTTTTATAGTTCTATTGACAGATTAACATGATTTCTACTTTATATGTAGCAAAACACTAATACGAACCAAGCTCCTCATATCTGTGGACGTTGAAAATTGTGGCTACATAACCTATATTTTCAAAACACTCTTGTTTGAGTCACACGGGTTTTAAGTGTAGTTTGATGGTTCCATTGACAGATTAACATCATATCTATCTTATCAATAGCATAAAAACCCTTATGAAAAAGGTTTCTCATCTTGGTGGACTTTGAAAAATAGTGGTTACATAAACTATACATTAAAAACTCTTGTTTCAGTTACACAGGTTTTTAATGGTAGTTTAATAGTTCTATTGACAGATTACAATGATTTCTACTTTATCAATAGCAAAAACACTCATATGAACCAAGCTCCTCATATCTGTGGTCTCTGAAAATTGTGGCAACATAACCTATATTTTAAAAAGACTCTTGCTTCAGTCACACCGATCTTTAAGGGTAGTTTGATGGTTCCATTGACAGATTAACATGATTACTACCTTACCAATAGCAAAAACACTCTTACGGATAAATTTTATCATCTCTGTGGACTGTGAAAACAGTGGCCGCGTAACCTATATTTTCAAAATACTCTTATTTCAGTCACACGGGTTTTTTGGGGTCATTTGATGGTTCTATTGACAGATTAACATGATACCTACTTGATTAGTGGCATAAAACTCTTACGAAAAAGATTTCTCATCTCGGTGGACTTTGAAATACAGTGGCTGAATAATATATATTTTAAAAATTCTTGTTTCAGTTACACGGATTTTCAATGGTAGTTTTATAGTTCTATTGACAGATTAACATGATTTCTACTTTATATGTAGCAAAAACACTAATACGAACCAAGCTCCTCATATCTGTGGACGTTGAAAATTGTGGCTACATAACCTATATTTTCAAAACACTCTTGTTTGAGTCACACGGGTTTTAAGTGTAGTTTGATGGTTCCATTGACAGATTAACATCATATCTATCTTATCAATAGCATAAAACCCTTATGAAAAGGTTTCTCATCTTGGTGGACTTTGAAAATAGTGGTTACATAAACTATACATTAAAAACTCTTGTTTCAGTTACACAGGTTTTAATGGTAGTTTAATAGTTCTATTGACAGATTACAATGATTTCTACTTTATCAATAGCAAAAACACTCATATGAACCAAGCTCCTCATATCTGTGGTCTCTGAAAATTGTGGCAACATAACCTATATTTTAAAAAGACTCTTGCTTCAGTCACACCGATCTTTAAGGGTAGTTTGATGGTTCCATTGACAGATTAACATGATTACTACCTTACCAATAGCAAAAACACTCTTACGGATAAATTTTATCATCTCTGTGGACTGTGAAAACAGTGGCCGCGTAACCTATATTTTCAAAATACTCTTATTTCAGTCACACGGGTTTTTTGGGGTCATTTGATGGTTCTATTGACAGATTAACATGATACCTACTTGATTAGTGGCATAAAACTCTTACGAAAAAGATTTCTCATCTCGGTGGACTTTGAAATACAGTGGCTGAATAATATATATTTTAAAAATTCTTGTTTCAGTTACACGGATTTTCAATGGTAGTTTTATAGTTCTATTGACAGATTAACATGATTTCTACTTTATATGTAGCAAAAACACTAATACGAACCAAGCTCCTCATATCTGTGGACGTTGAAAATTGTGGCTACATAACCTATATTTTCAAAACACTCTTGTTTGAGTCACACGGGTTTTAAGTGTAGTTTTTTTCATAAAACACCTTAAAAACACATAAAAATAAGATGTTTTAACAAATATAGTTTTTGCCTGCATTTCTGAGTTTTTGGTGTATAAAATGCCGGAATACACCAATATAACTCATTTTTAACATATTTCTGTTCCTAAAACAAATATTGTGTAATGATTCGTTTTTGCCTGCATATACCTCGGAACGATAAAATTGATGAAAATAAGGCAATATAGAGAAACCAAGGTAAATATAACAATAACATGTTATTTTAGTAGTTTCAGCATTTTTTGCACTAAAACACAGAAACACAGGCAAAACGCATGATAAAATACTTTGTTTAGGGAACTGAATTATGGCAACAATAGGTTATATTGGTGTTTTCCAGCATTTTATGCACCAAAACTCAAAAATGCAGGCAAAACACTATATTTGTTAAAATATTTTATATATGTGTTTTTAAGATGTTTTATGTAAAAAAAAAAAAGAACTATTGAAAGTTTTGTATATTCAAGTCATTTTATTTCATTTCTATACTTCAAACGATAAAATTCATGAAAAGCCAATATAGAGACAACCAAAGAAAAGTAAGAAAAACTTGTTAGTTTAGTAGTTTTCAGCTTTTTTTTCACCAAAACATAGAAAAGCAGGCAAAGCGCATGAATAACACTATTTGCTTAAAGAACTGATATATATCAAACATTGGTTATTTTGGTGGTTTCAAACATTTTATGCACCAAAACTCAGAAATGCTGGCAAAACACTATATTTGTTAAAATGTCTTATTTGTGTGTTTTTAAGGTGTTTCATGAAAAAAATTAAATAAAATTTTTTTTTCCATAAAACACCTTAAAAACACATACATAAGATATTTTAACAAGTATAGTGTTTTGCCTGCATTTCCAAGTTTTTGGTGTATAAAACGCTGGAAAACACCAACATAACCCATTTTTTACATATTTCTGTTCCTTAAACAAATATAGTGTAATCATTCGTTTTTGGCTGCATTTTTGTGTTTTGGTGCAAATAAAGCTGAAAACTAACTAAAATAATACGTTTTTCATACTTTTACTTTCGTTTCTCTATATTGGCTTGTTTTCATCAATTTTATCGTTTTGAAACATAACAATGTAAAACAAAACTTATATAAAAAATTTTGAATCGAGATAGTTTTGTTTTCATAAAACATGTTAAAACCACATAAATAAGACGTTTAGAGAAATATAGTCTTTTGCGTACATTTCTGAGTTTTGGTGCATAAAATGCTGGAAAACACCTTAATAACCCATTTTTGACATATTTCAGTTCCTTAAACAAATAGTGTGTAATCATGTGTTTTGTCTGCATGAATAACACTATATGTTTAAAGAACTGAGAAAAATTTGTTTGTCCTGCAAGAGAAAAGGAGAGATATTACGTAGTTTGACCTGTAAGAAATAAGTATTAATTAAACCTGTAAAAAAAAATAATAATTATCTTACCTACACTCTCACACACACACACACACACACACTACATAAATGACATGGTGGATGGGGTGTCCAGTTATGTGAGCCTATTTGCAGACGATGCAAAATTGTTAAGAAAAGTGAGATGTGACAAAGATTGCGAACTACTCCAGGAAGACTTGGACAGAATATGGAAATGGAGCTGTACATGGCAAATGGAGTTCAACACGACAAAATGCAAGAAATTAGAGTTTGGCAAGGGTGAAAGAAGAATCAGGAGTATGTACAAGATAGGAAATGAAGACATAAAACCAGTCATGAAGAAAAAGACCTTGGGGTGACAATTACCAATGACCTATCGCCAGAGAGACATATAAACAAAATAATTGGAGAAGTATTGAACTTATTGAGGAACATAAGAGTGGCGTTCGTATATTTAGATGAAGAAATGATGAAGAAAATAATTACTGCAATGATAAGACCAAGGCTTGAATATGCAACAATACAGTGGGCTCGAACTTAAAGAAACACATAAGGAAACTAGAGAAAGTACAGAGGGCTGCAACAAAATGGTGCCTGACTTAAGAGATTTGACTTATGAAGACAGACTGAACAGAATGCAACTTCCGACCCTGGAAAACAGAAAGAAAGGAGACCTGATAGCAATATACAGAGTGATGATTTGCATGGAAAAAATGGATAGGGAAGATCTGTGTATGTGGAATGAAAGAATGTCGAGAGGGCATGGGAAAAAACTAAAATGGCCACTTATAGGAGAGATGTGAAAAATATAGCTTCCTCATAGAAGGGTGGAAGCATGGAATAGTTTAGACGTGGAAGTGGTCAACGCAAGGAATATTCATGATTTTAAGAAAAAGCTGGACATTAGTAGATATGGAGACGGGACAGTACACTCAACCCTCGATTTGCCGGACTAAAAGGGGGGAAGGCTTGTCCGGGAATGGCAAATGTCCGGCAATGGAAAATGTCCGGGGTCTACCCCTTGCCGGACTTTACCCTATACAGGTTGAACCCTGCTTTAACGGGTTTACACACACACACACACACACACACACACACACACACACACACATACTTTTAATGTAAGATTGGATAAGTGTAGATATGGAGACGGGGCCACACGAGCATAAAGCCCAGGCCCTGTAAAACTACAACTAGGTAAATACAAGTAGGTAAACACACACACACACACACACACACACAAGATGCTTATTTTAGCCAAAAGTCAAGATAGAACCATTTCCTCAACTTTTCCTCTTCATTGCGAGGTTTGCATACTTCCATCCAGCTTGTACAGAACACTGCATCTGTGCACCTCTAGTCATCACCAGCCAGCGCGTCTGCGGTCATCTCTTCAGAACACGCACCAACACAACCCAGACCAGTGAACGCACCTACCACGCAACCCTGGAACAACAAAAAATACCATATAAAACCACACACCCAAAAATAAATAAAACTGAGGCTCCAGGATTGCCACCATGGTGCACTAACCAGGGCATTACTGAAGAAGACTAGATAATTAACATGTACCTGGAAGAGAATGGTTAGCAGCGCCGCCTATCGCCCTATGCCTAACACCTAATGCCTTGCAAACCGTAATTTGTACTCGACTTTATTACGAAGAGTTGCTCCAGCGGTGTCAGTCCCACGGTGTGAGGAGAAGGAGGGAGTTAGTGTGGTGTGATTATCAAAGCTAGTATTTCATTATTAACGGAGATCAGTATAGGAGTCACGTGGTTCAGGTTAATGCTTAGTACTTTACTGCAGTGATAACGAGGCTTAAATAACAACCTCAACTTACCAAATCCAACGCGAGGGTGAATATAAAGCTGAACAAGCAGTTTTCTTGAGTTTTCAATTGAGTGGGATATTACTTCAAATTAGTTTATGGTAAGCATTGGAGTGGTGATTATTTGTGAATGATTGTGTGTGTTAGATTAGGTATAAGATTTTTCTTTTCCATTTCAGATTGCACATTTTTGTGTGATAGGGGTGCTAACCTGCAAGACACAATGAAATGCATTCTTAGGTATGCTGTGACAAACTCCTTGGCTGTGCAATACAACTGCTGTGGCAAAGGAGAGAAACACAGTTTTTGCCATCTTGAAGTTGCAGGATACCATTATCAGTAAGTATAGTAGTTCAATTTGTTTGAATCTATTTATCTATTCTATTCTCTTATGCCTCACTCTCTGCAGGAGTGTCCCATAACGGGTGGCTACGGCAGAAGAGCCTCCACCTCCCTCTGTCCATACATTCTCTTCTTGCTTGTTCTAGCACTCCTTTCCCACTCAAGTAAAATTTTTGAGTGCTGTTTGTTTCATGTAACATATCAGTGATATTTATATACTGTCTTTACAATATAAGTCTTGTAGAGATGGTAGTCCAATAGTAAAGTGTAGGTCACACAACCAAATGTTCAAGTTTTTGGAAACTGTCACCATATTTAATGAGGTAAATAGAAATTGACTAATATTTTTTTTTGACAAAGTGTGTGCAAGCATGAAGACTATAGGCATACAACAGCAGCCTCTGTCAAAGTCATTATGAAAGAATGGTTCCACACAGCCAGAGACCGAGATGGAGGGTGATGAAGGAGGGATTTAAGTGTAAACCACTAACAACAGTGTGAACACACACAAATAATAGTGAAGCTTTGCAGGTCACAGCTGTGAGTGTTATGCATGCACCACATAACATATGCATCAATAACACATGAAACACACTCAAAACACACCAAAACACAAACACACCCCAAAACCTCAATATACCCAAACATCCAAAACATCCTCAAAACACACCCCAAATGCTCCCAAGAACCCCAAATATACCCAAATACCAAACACATCAAAACACACTCAAAACACACCCAAACTCACTCATACACACCCAAACTCACCTCAATATACCCAAACATACCAAAATACATAAAACACACTCAAACACACCCAAACACACCTGAATATACCCAAACACACTTAAAACACACCTAAACAGATTCAAACACACCCAAACACACCTCAATATACCCAAACATACCAAAACACATGAAACACTCTAAACACAACCACACACACTCAAACACACCCAAACACACCTCAACATACCCAAAACACATGAAACACACTTCCAAACACACACAAACACACCTGAATATATCCACATACCAAAACACATCTAAACACACTCTCAAAACACACCCCAAATGCTCCCAAGAACCCCAAAACCCACCAAACACACTCAAAACACCTCAAAACACACCCAAACAGACACAAAACACACCCAAATGTATCCAAACACACTCACTTGCACCTCTTCCTTATGTGTGAGTCTGTAATACACTTCCTTGATCTGGGAGAAGGTGGTGATGGCGGTGGACAAAACGGTGTGGTGTTTTTCAAGGCTGTTTTAATCTCCGTCCTTGACTTCAAATAAATTGGCGTGTCGTTTTCTGCGGACCTGCAAATGTTTGGTTAGATTAGATTAGGTTAGGGAAAAATAAACAAATAAAATTAGAAGGTTAGGTTAGATTGAGAGAAGAATATGACATTCAAACAACAAGATTGCATAGTAAAAAGCTGAGGAAGGGAAGATGTCTGAGAGATGTTAAAAAATAGAGTTTCCCAAAGATGTGTTGAGACGTGGAACAGTTTGGGTGAAGAAGTGGTGTCACCAACGAGTGTGCACAGTTTCAAAGAAAAATTGGATAAGTGTACACCTTTTAACTTTCAAATTAAAAAACCTGAACTTCAAATTATAAAAGTTGACTTTCAAATTAAAAAAATTAATTTTGTCTATTTCACCATCACTGGTTTCCAACACCACCCATTTTCACCATCACCCATTTCCACTTTCACCCATTTCCGCTGATCCATTTCCACTGCCACTACTCTTTTCCATTCACCCATTTTCACTGATCCAGCTCCACCATCACCTATTTCCACCATCACCCATTTCCACCACTACCCATTTCCACCATCACCCCTACCACCACCACCACCACCACCACCACCACCACCACCACCACCACCATCACCACCACACCACCACCACCACCACCACCACCACCACCACTACCATCACCACCACCACTACCATCACCACCACCACTACCATCACCACCACCACTACCACCACCACCACCACTACCATCACCACCACCACTACCATCACCACCACCACTACCATCACCACCACCACCACACCATCACCACCACCACCACACACCACCACTCACCACCACCCACCACCACCACCATCAACACCACACCACCACCACCACCACCACTACCACCACCACCACCACCACCACCACCACCACAACCACCACTACCACCACCAACCACCACCACCACCATCACCACCACACCATCACCACCACCACAATCACCACTATCACCACCACCACAACCACCACCACCATCACCACCATCACCACCACACCACCACTACATCACAACCACCAGTATCACCACAACCATCACCACCACCACCACCAGAACCACCACAACCATTGTTGGAAAGTAAAAAAAAAAAAAATGAAGTCACACCACCTGCTAGTGTTTGAACATGCAGATGAGACACACATCCAAACATCACCCAAACACAACCAAAGCACACTCAAAACACCCAAAAAAACATCCCTAAACACACACCCATATATCCCCAAATCCCCAAAACACTCAAACACCCAAAAAACACACACAAACCCCACAAAAACACACTCTTTCACCCCAAACACCCCAAAAAACTCCAAAACACACCCAAACCCCTCCAGTTTTGAAGTGATGTTTGATGATCTATTGACAGATTAACATGATATCTATCAAATCAAAAGCAGAAACACTCTTAAGAACAAACTTCCTCATAACTGTGGACTTTGAAAACAGTGGCGCCTAAGTTGTATTTCTAAAAGACTCCTGTTTCAGTAACACGGTTAATGAAAGACAACACTAATATTTCAATCACCCCCAAAAAACATGCCTGCCCTGCGCTTTACAAATCAGAATTAGAATGTACACCAATACCACAAAACACACCCAAACCATTTTAAAATGCTCAAAATCCCAAGATCCTGGAGGGCCTTGTACCAAATGTGGGCATACAACTTAACCATATCCAAGAAGGCGGTTGTGCTATGTGAAGAGGAAAGAAGCAACGGCTCATAAAATAAAGACTTGCATGCACAACTCCTTCTCACACAATGGTGCTCACCTCTTCAACGCTGTGCCGGACACCATCAGGAACCTGACGGGTCACACCGGACCTCTTCACGAAAAGGTTACACAGATGGTTGTCTACAATACCAGACGAGCCCCCAATACCAGGACACTCCAGCTCAACTGGCAACTCACTCATCACATGGAGGGTTGACGGCAAGGCTGAACTGCCTGGCCACAGCAGAGGCCCACCTCAGCTGCGTCCATCATACCATGAAATTATACAACACTAACAAAAGTGAGTGAGTACATTAACCCAAAACACACTCAAAACACTACGCAACACTTCAAAATATTAACAAATAAACCCATAACTCAACTAGAAACACCTAACTACACAAAAATCATCCCCACACACTACCAAGACACTCCACACATATGCACAGGCCACTTAAAACACCCACCACACACTCCCAAGACACTCCACACACAGGCACAGACCACTTCAAACCCTTAAAACTAATCTAAAACACCATACAACACCTCAAAATTCCCCTAACCGCACTCAGAGCACACCCATACATTCAAATACCCCTCTACACCACACTCAAGATATGTAAAATATACTTAAAAACATCTAACACACACTGAAAACACCCTGCAACACTACCAAACACACTCAAAATACTTCAGGTATAACCCAAAACACAAAATGCGTTATAAAGAACGGTAACATTAAAAGGGACTTACCTAAATATTGTGGCTTGGCTCCTCCTCTTCTTCCACTTCCATTTTTCGTTTCTTCTTCGTCCTCTTCCTTTTTTTCTTTCTTCTACTGCTTCCATCTACACGCCTGAGCCTAGAAACACATCAAAACACTTAGAAAACACGAGATATTAGGCAAAATATTGAGGAAGTGTAGGGGAGAGTGGCTTGCCTGCTCCTCCACTTATTCCTCCCTTTCTCATTCCTTCCTCCTCATCCTCCTTTATTTCTCTTTTCTTCTTCCTTCTGCTACTAATATCTACACACCTGGGCCAAGAAACACAGGAAAACACGTAGAAATCACTAGATATTAGGCAAAATATCGACGAACTGGGCGGTAGGGAGGGAGGGACGCAAGCCTGGGCCATGATGATTCACCACCTTGGCTGTGACGTCATCAAGAGCGCGGGAATAGTGGCGAATCGGCTGAATTACGTATATAATTTTAAAAATGACTTTAAGAAAAAACCAAGCCAAGGCCGAATGCTTACTTTTTTATGACTTATTAGATACTTTAATCAATATCCAAAACATCAAAACATCTCCTGCTTAACTAGTTTTAAAAAACTGTCTAAATTAAGTATATAAAATGTATATAAACATTTTCACTCATAACGCTGCCAAAACGTCCAGCCATTTCGACTTTATATTTCTTTCGAAAAATATTAGACAATATAAACTCTCTTCTCAGGCATCCAACACTGACCCACAACCAGAAGTGAACGAGTGAAAGAGCATTAATGTAAAACAAAACCATTAAACTCTAAACTCATTAAAAACTCTTGTAAAGTCCAGATATTTTCACTTGGCGAGTATTTTAACACATTCTACAGAGTCTGAGCTTTCTTTTAAGGCATTCTACAACGAGTTTGACCGTCAAACAGAAACGTAAATAAATAAAATTGAAAAAAATAAGACTTACGTTAAACGGGACAAAACACCACTTTAAAGTCCACATATTTCACTCAATGGAATTATTTCACGCCTAAAAAAGCACAGGTAATTTCTATATACTACAAAGGCCCAGTTACACCTAGAAATTAAATAGTTGAAATTGAGAGATGGAAAATTTGGACGGTTATGGCAGCTCATATTTAAGCTATAAAACACCACTAAACGACACACATTTACCGAACACAGGCGCGGAACACACTTCAAACACAACGAAATATTCATAGAAACCCTAAAAACACACCATGGAAGCGTAATATTATTTTTAGAGAATATATCAAAAAAAGTATTGGAACCCGCAGGTTGCCACGGGGGACAGGGGAGGTGCTCGGGGGCGGGCGGGCGGGCGGGCTCCATAATCCTTATGTTGCATTTAATAGCAAATAATAGCTGGTAATACTGACAACTGCTCGTTATATCCATCACCTTTTCAACATTTGGGCACTGTTTTCACTCTCCTATGCAAAGAAAACCTACAAATAAGAGAGTGGCCTTAGAAATACCTGAAATAAATGATGGTGAGGCGTTGTGGTGAAGAGTTGCATTGCTCTCTTGTCTCGCCGCTGGTGCTGTCGGGAATGTCATCACTTCACTTTGTGTGTGTGGGTGTATATGGGCATGTTGAGTGTGTTTATGGGGTGTATAAGCAACACCAAACACCACACGGCCGTCACCATAAGTTTGTTGACATGGAGCAGACGTGCACTCGCCCACCACACTTCTTTCCCTCCTTACACACTAATCCCTTATCAACACCACTGCCACACCTTACACACCTGTTCCTTGGTGCATTAATAACCTCCACCACCTCTGTCACGGCACTGTCACCTCTATACAGGCTGCAAATATAACGGCACTCCAGTGAGCTCACCCTGTGTCTTGGCGGGAGGTACCGACGCCATCATCACCTGTGGCTTTCTAAAGGAATTCACTCTCTTCTCCTTGCCCGCTACAAATTCCAATACTATGTCCTTGTATGTGTTCAAGTCTCACTCTTTCAAAATTACCACGGAATTTTGTGTGCAATATTCAGTGTTATTATGGTTTTAGTTGATTTAAGGATACGAGTAGCCATTGGGAGCTTCAAAATGTCGACATTACCAAACTCAACATTCACCACACATAATATATAAACCTAATAAAAAAATACAGAAATAAATAAGAAAAGAATCCGAAACAACAAAAATAACACATAATCATTAAAAAAAAAAAGATAAACAGTGAGAGATGAGAAAATATCGACATTACCACCACCACCACCACCATTACACATCACGACATTCAAAACCAATAAAAAGCAACACAAATAAATAAAAAAAAAAAAAATACAAAATGTGTGTGGTGTGTGTGGTGATAGAGGGAAAGAGAGCAGTGTGGTGTATGGTGTGTGGTGACAGTGTGTGTGTGTGTGTGTGTGTGTGTGTGCAGTGACGAGACAGCCAGACGTTACCCTACGGAACGAGCTCAGAGCTCATTGTTTGTGATCTTGGGATAGGCCTGAGACCAGGCACACCACACACCGGGACAACAAGTCACAACTCCTCGATTTACAGTGTACTCACTGTGTGAACAGTGAACAGTGGCTACACGTGAAAGACACACCCAAATGTGTGTGAACCCCAGTCCTCTGGTGTGAAAGTAACCACTGATTTGGTGTGTGTGTGTGTGTGTGGTGATAGAGGGAAAGAGAGCAGTGTGGTGACAGTGGCGTGTGTGTAGTGATAAAGTGGAAGAGAGCAGTGTGGTGTATGGTGTGTGGTGACAGTGGCGTGTGTGTGGTGATAGTGAAAGAGAGCAGTGTGGTGATTGAGTGAAAGAGAGCGTGGTGTATGCATTGTGTGTGGTAACAGTGGTGTGTGTGTGTGTGTGGTGATAGAGTGGAAGACAGCAGTGTGGTACGTGTATGGTGTGTGGTGACAGTGGTGTGTGTGGTTATAATCACCACATGCTATGCGCTGGCTCTCTCTCTCTCTCTCTCTCTCTCTCTCTCTCTCTCTCTCTCTCTCTCTCTTAAAAGTGATAGCGCATTCATTATTTTCCTGACAATATTCTCCTTATATCTTGTGATAGTCATATTCTTCTTTAAGTGTCTGTGTGACTTCGCCGAACTCATATATATATATATATATATATATATATATATATATATATATATATATATATATATATATATATATATATATATATATATATATATATATATATATATATAAATGACTCACCAAGGAAAGATGTCGCTACTGAAGAAGGGTCTAGCGAACATGAGTAGCTTCGGCGAAGTCACACAGACACTTAAAGAAGAATATAGGACTATCATAAGATAAAAGGAGAATATTGTCAGGAAAATAATGAAGCTATCACTTTCAATCACTCCGTTTCCATCCTTGCTTGTGTTTGTTTTCCAGTCATATGTTGCAGTTGTCATTTCGTGTATATAGCAGTACGTCCTTCTTACCTTGAAACAGAATTCCGGTGTCCGATTATATCTTTAATAACTAACTTGGCTAGACTGAACCTTACAGTATGTATATTCCCTCGGGAGTGCTAAAGTCTATTCCCTCGTGAGCGCCTAAGACTGAACCTTATGTATTATTCCCTCGGCAGTCGTGTAAATACCAGAGTGAACCAGTCACCGCCTCACCAGTCACCGGTCACCGGTCACCACAGGCTCCACGTCATGTGCCCCAGTCTGCAGCCTGCTGCACCCACACCCTCGCTCAACCATCCACCCACCATACACAGTTACACACACTCACACACACCGGAAACTTATACACAAGGAAATCAGCCATATTTTTATCTTTCTTAAGTATGCTTTACAGTAACAACACCATTCCATAGCATAAGTACAGTACAATCTTCCTACATCTTGGCTAGCCTCACGTCGCGCTGCCTCCCCCGCTCGGCTCCCAATGCCAGCTCGCTCACTTGCTCATCCACACCACACCCGAACATTCACAACCTTGTTCATGTTACTGTATTCAAACAAAGGAATAGGAGATTCAGAACACTAGTGACAAATGTGAATAGAAACAACATAGATGCGAGTAAAGAGAATATAGAAGGTATAGAAAGATAGAAAATATATTATACACTAAATAAGAACCGAGATGATAGAAATATGAATGGAAAGATGGAAAAGATAAAACAAAATAGGAAAAACACAGACGAAAGAGAAGAAAGACAACGATCGAGTCAGAATAGATAGAAAATAAGACAGGATAGATAAAGTTGAGAAAGGTGTGTGTGTGTGTGTGTGTGTGTGTGTGTGTGTGTGTGTCCAGGTATTATCCCCTCGAAGGGGGGGTGTGGGGTGTGACAGTGGCAAACTGTTCATCGTTGCCTGGCCGTAAGTAATAAATAGGATCAGAGGCGAGGGATGATAATGGAATAAGAGTAGTGGTAAAAATACCATGTGTTTGACCTAGCTGCATGAGAGAGAGAGAGAGAGAGAGAGAGAGAGAGAGAGAGAGAGAGAGAGAGAGAGAGAGAGAGAGAGAGAGAGAGAGAGAGAGAGTGTGTGTGTGTGTTTGGCCTGCAAGAGAACAATATAATTGGTTAATTTGACCTGCATGAAAAAAAGAAAGATTAGTTTGACCTGCATGAGAAAAAGAAAGATTAGTTTGACCAGCAAGAGCAAAAGAGAAAGATTAGTCTGTCCTGCATAAGAAAAAGAAAAACATTAGTTTGACCTGTAAGAGAGAGAAAGATTAGTTTGTCCTGCCAGAGAAAAGGAGAGATATTAGTTTGACCAGTAAGAAATAAGTATTAATTAGACCTGTAAAAAAAATAATAATAATCTTACACACACACACACACACACACACACACACACACACACGACGCTTATTTTAGGCAAAAGTCAAGATAGAACCATTTCCTCACCTTTTCCATACTTCCATCCAGCTTGTACAGAACACTGCCTCTGTGCGGCTCTAGTCATCAGCAGCCAGTGTGTCTGCGGTCATCTCTTCAGAACACGCACCAACACAGCCCAGACCACTGAACGCACCTACCACGCAACCCTGGAACAACAAAAAATGCTATATCAAACCACACACCCAAAAAATAAATAAAACTAAAAAAGTGATAAGAAACTGTAAATCATTTCACTAACCGTACTAAACCCAATCATTCACGTACCATATGATGATAGCACGTGCACGCCCGCCACAGCCAGCCAGCCAGCTACGCCGCCACCACCACCACCACCAGCACGAGGCTCCAGGATCGCCGCCACGGTGCGCTAACCAGGGCATTACTGGGGAAGACTAGATAATTAACATGTACCTGGAAGAGAAGGTTAGTTTGTACCTGGAAGAGAATGGTTAGCCGCGCCGCCTATCGCCCTATGCCTAACGCCTAGGAAACAGTAATTTGTACTTTACTTTATTCCGAAGGGTTGCTCCAGCGGTGTCAGTCCCACGGTGTGACCTGTGATACGGGTACTCACCTGTAAAGAGGAGAAGGAGGGAGTTAGTGTGGTGTGGTTATCAAAGCTACTATTTCATTATTAACGAAGGTCAGTATTGGAGTCACGTGGTTCAGGTTAATGCTTAGTACTTTATTGCAGTGATAATGAGGCTTAAATAACAACCTCAACTTACCAAATCCAACGCGAGGAAGACGCATTCAATAGGATAAACTAACACACACTATCTATCACTACACTAACCGCGACGCCACGCACGCACGCACACACAATGAACCGCACTCGCCCGCCGCCATAAGACAAAAGGCCGAGGATTTGTTCAGCTGGTGTGGGATCACCTCGGCTGTCTTCGAATGTGCTGCCCTTCCTTTGGCTGACACACGCCCACCTCACGCCCTCATATCCACACCGCACTATAACATCACACTATATAAATTTGTGCTCACTGAGACACATTTCAGCGCTAACAAAAAAAAATGAGATTGGTGGGAGATTAATCATATACCGCACTCGATTTGTTTTCTTGCCATACTTTCGCACAGGGACATGGAACAAGAGGCTGCTAACTGCTTGTTATCCTCACGCCACACACTCCCCCTTTCCCCTCCTGGCTGCCTTCCTTTGACCCCATCCACCCTGCCGGGCTACCTTCAACCTTCCGCCTCCCTTCCCTCATCCCTGCTTCTCCGTCACGTAGAGGCTACCCAACGCCAGCTCCCTTTTAGCCATGTTCTAATCTTCCTTTATCGTATGTCTAGTGGCCATGGCGTTAATACTAGCCTTTGTGATACAGAGCCTAATGTTACAAAATACAGCTGGTCTTGATCAACGAGTATCGATAACTTATAGGAGAGGAGAGCTCGCTAGTGTTCAAGAGTAAGTGAGGCGTGCGCGGCGCGCCTTCTAATACTACTACTACTACTACTACTACTAATAATAATAATAATAAATACTTTATTGTCACATAAAATACATGAAAATTGCTTCTTGAGCTCTCAGTAAAAGTGATAAAACCACACATATGTCATACACTCCTCGTACTGCCTAATGAATACACACTGGTCATTTACAAGCCATAGGAACAAACCCGGTCTGTGCTACTGGTAGATTCTCTGCTGCTCATTTAACATTTTTATACTGCTAGGTACAAATGATCTTGAATATCTTGATGTTCTACAGTGACCTCAACCTCCTTCCAGAGAGTAACATTTGATAATATTGGTTTAAAGGATGAATGGGATCATGTCGTACTACCTCACATCTCCGGACAGTTGCTTTCTTATAAATTTCTACAAGAGGGGTGATGTTCTGCACCCCAAGTTTCCCACAGTTCTTCATTATTTTACTAAGTTTATTTTTCAATTCAAGGTTTCAATTTCCATACCAGCAAGTCATGTTAAACTAAAGAACAGATTGTATTATTGCTGAATAGAATATATCCATAATCTTTCTGTCAATTCTTAGTTTACTTAATTGTCTTACAAACTACATTCTAGATTTTTTTTTTTTTTTGTATTGTAAAGTGTCTCATCATTATTACTAAAAGAAAATTTATCATCAATTATTGTTCCTAAGTATTTATATTCCTGGACTCGCTCCACCATCTCACCATTTACAAACAGAGGAGGGTGATCATATAATGAAGTGCTGTAGTCTACGACCATCTCTTTTGTTTGTTTTTTACATTTAACTCTAAAAAGTTGGTGGTGCACCAATCCACAAAGTTTTCCACCTCCTCTCGGTATGCAGTGTCATCATTACCACACCGACCCACAAGGACAGTATCGTCAGCATACTTAAACAACCGGCAGTTCACATCCCGACACACACAGTCACTTGTGTATATAGTAAAAAGTATGGGTGACAACACACAACCCTGAGGAGCACCTGTGTTTGTAATGACGACACTCGATTTTGCACCCTGAAAGCTGACATATTGTGGTCTATGAGTCAAGAAATTATTAATCCATAAAATCAAGTTAGAATTTTCGTTAATGTTTCTCAGTTTACTCATCATTAGGTGAGGCTGAATTGTATTAAGAGCGCTCGTAAAGTCTTTGTAAAGTTTCCTAACAGTGTTTAAAACTGGAGGGATTTTCTTTATCTAAAAAAATGAAAACAGTCAGTGAAGGACAGGGTTGCATCCTCAACACACCGGTTTTTGGTATAAGCAAATTGATAATTATCTACAAAATGGGTAACCTGCTCTAACAATATATGTTGAAGTATTTTTTCAAGATATTTCATGATGACAGATGTTAAAGCTACCGTGCGATAATCATTCTTACACATAGTCGGTGATTTCTTTGGTATCGGTATAACTTCAGATGTTTTCCATATTGCTGGTATGTAAGCTTCATCAAGTGATTGCTCAAAGATCCTACACAAAATTGGAGCTAATGGTTCCTTACACATTCTCAGGAAATTGCCATTGATCTGATCTGGACCTGACACTTTTCCTGTCTTAATTGATTGTACACTTTTAAGTACATTTGCCTCTGAAGTTATTACAGTTTTTGAATCATTTGCATTCTGTAGCTGATTGATAATAACAGAAGATTCCTGTGAAAAGACATATTTATCAAATCTTGAATAAAAAACATTGAAGTCATTACAAAAATCTTTAGAATTGTTTACAATGTGACTACCTGCACTTTTTTTGCATACCTGTTAATTGCTTAATACCATTCCATGCTGACTTTGTGTCTTTTGGAAACATATTTTCCACCTTTTATTTATATCTATCTTTACACACTTTAATTGCTGTATCAATTTCCTTTGAACACTTTTTGCTCCAGTTTTATCATTTATGCCATAGCAATATTTTTTCTTATTTATTAGTTCTTTTAGTTCCTTTGTAACCCATGGTTTGTTGTTTGGAAAACATCTCATTTTCTTTGTCGGTACAACATTGCTTATGCAAAAGTGCAAATAGGAATTTAATACATCCACATTTTTGTCTAGAGTCCCTGCTGTCATATAAAATATCAAAATCTGTTGCTTCCATACATCCTAAAAGGGTATCATTGACATCTTTGTTCCACGTGTATATTAATTTTTCAGCTGGCTTACTACGCTTCAATAATTGTCTGTATACTGGCGTAAGCAGACACATATTATGGTCAGAGATACCCAATGGCTCTAGTTTCTTGGCCACATAGCTATTTCGAACATTACAAAAGAATGGATCTAATAATTTATCGTCTCTTGTTGGGAAACTTATAAATTGTTGGAAATGGGGGATACTTTTTCTAAAATCAGTGATTAAAATCCCCTGTTATAATCTTAACAGCATCTGAATCACTATTTTCCATTTTTCTAACCACTTCAGATAGAATATTCTCAGCCTCCTTTGCATCAGAACTCGGAGGGATGTATACGGTACTACAATAACATATATTTTGTTAAATTCTCGAGGTAGATAAAAAGGCCTCAGAGATAGATAGTACTATATACTCAATATTACCATTGCAGCATTTCTCGTACATGGAAACATCACTACACCATTTGCTGTTGATATAAGCACAAACGCCACCTCTGCTCGACTTGCCTGAATCAACAGTCCTGTCACCTCGCATTAATGTAAAACCATCTAAAGTAAAGGCAGAGTCGGGATCTTTATCTTCTTGGAGTCAAGTCTCTGTTAAACATATCAAAGAAGATTCTCTAAAGGACCAATCCCACCTTACAAGTCCATGTAATTCATCAATCTTGTTTCTTAACTCTTGCATTAGAGAGGTGGACAGAATAGTGGTGAAGGATTGAGAGTACTGGTTAACTCTTGCATTGGAGAGGTGGACAGAATAGTGGTGAAGGATTGAGAGTACTGGTTAACTCTTGCATTAGAGAGATGGACAGAATAGTGGTGAAGAATTGAGAGTACTAGTTAAACTGTGTACATTACTGCTTGCCAGTTACCTTATTTCACACCAAAGCCACCTATAACCGTAAGCAAACAACTCTCAAACCACGTGCTTTCAAACTCGTCTCAGTGCTACCACTGCCTGGTTGTGGTATTTCATATCCTATTTAGGGTGATCTAATGACACGCTCACCATATGTACTGACTTCCAACTATGCTTAATTAGGTACCGCTACTCCTATCAACTCTTCTTTCTGCTATTAGAGGTCACTGTAGGCATGTATATACTAGATATTTAACAAATACTATCACAAAAAATAACCACCAACACTAGGAGGGAATAATAAATTCTTAGCTGCATATAATAGTATATGAGATCCTATTCTCACTCTATAAAGAATCGCTCATTGTTCCAAGTCAAGAAAATGTTTATTTCATACAAAGGCTTATAACATCAGTAAAGAAGTCAAACTATCTAATATACACATCCCCAAAGGTACATACAATGTATGTGTGGATGTACCTTTTTGTAGTGTGTTGAGTCAACACTTATAATAAAGGTAGCAGAGAAAAACAATGGTTTATTTGTGTTTTTATTTCCTGTTTAGTATCTAAATATGATATTTAAACAATAATGAATACTTCAATGTATTAATCATGCTGTGTCTCATCATAATTGTTATCATTGTTCTAAAAATGTTGAAGACAAAACTATAAGTCAGGGTACTCTAGTCTCTCAATCCTAATGATGATCAAAACTGTAAGGGAAACTGTGTCTTACATGATAAGGGTGTTAACCTCAGGCAACACACAAACAAACAAACAAAGGGCTCTCACAAAATAATAACAAGGTGGGAGGCCCAACTTAGTTTGAAATGTGTCTTAACCCTTAATTCTCTTCCAAAGGGATTACTTTGAAAAAAAAGTGAAAAAGTTAAGCAGTGAAAAATTGACATTTGAGTAATTATCAGGATAATGGGTAGGAATGACGTGTAGGAGGGGCTTAGTTTCACAGAACAGAAAATACTTGAGTCACTAATGATTATAATGGAACACATGCAGCATGTTGAGTGAATTTCAGTTTTTTGAAGCATACACAATAAATGTAACAAGCAAAAGAAGTAAGGTATATATAGAGAAAAGTCAATTGGTGTACATGCAGACAAAAGCTACATAGTTGATCACATCAAGTATGCAAGATGCCACAACAGAGCATACACCATTACCACAGACCTCAGACATTATTAGCATTATATATCAGCGTTGAAACTAACACAATAAGCATATCACCATTCAAAGTTACAAAATAAAAGATGCATGTTTAAGCACCTAGAAGCAGGTGGGGGTGGTTTTGTGGGAATACCCACGTGTTTGTAAGCCCTAGCTACAGCCAAAATATCACTAAAGAGTATGTATGGAAAGCAGAGACGTCACACAAGCAAGTCAAATATACATTAAGCATTTCAACACATAGCTAGGTATCCTACATCAATGCAAACAAACATGTTTCAATTCAGAAAAAAAAATCATACCATTGTCTTTCCATTCATGAAAACCAGTTAGACTGGCAATAAAGTATATTTGGTCAAGGATATGAATATAATCAGTGAGGCAAAGCAAAAACAATGTAAAGCAAAGCAATACAAACTACACACAAGTGTAATAGGAAAACCTAAAGGTAATAACATTCACTTCTCATGCACAAAACTGTACTACAACACAATAAGCACACTCTAGTATTGGTTCAACCTAAATCAAGCAAACACCACCATAGATACAACATACGACTAATTGTTACCTTGAAAAAAAGTATTCATGCACGACACACTAACAAACGAGGACTTAACAATAAACTTGCTTCAATATGGCCTTCACAGGCCATATTGAAGCTGAAATCAATCAATCAAAAATATAATATCATAACAATATACAGCAAGTCCTCGTTATACGGTACATATGCGTTCCTGAAAACCTTAGCGTAAATCAAAATTACCGCATACCGAACCCATTACAACATGTAATAGTAAGGAATGCGTTCCAGCACGTCAAAAGTCACCCATACACAAATTAAAGCTACACAAGTTTCTTTGCAGACGACACAACACTTTTGAAGAAAGTTGGCTCGCACGATGATGGTGGAACTCTACAGCAGGACTTAGATAGACTATGGGAATGGAGGAAAAGATGGGAGATGGAATTCAACAGTAACAAAAGTAGCATAATGGAATTTGAGAAGAGAAAAATAGGATAACAAGACAATACAAATTTGGAGAAGAGAAGATTGAGAAGGTGGAAAGTGAAAAGGACCTGGGAGTTCTCATAACAAAGGAAATGTCCCCCAATAAACATATCAATCAAATTGTTGGTGAGACCTACAACTTACTGAGAAATATTACAATTGCATTCACATATATTGATGAAGATATGGTGAAAAAGTTATTGGCATCCTTGATCAGACCACGACTGGAGTATGCAGCAGTACTGTGGTCACCTCACACCAGGAAGAATATCACCAAAATTGAAAGGCTACAAAGAGCGGCCACCAAACTGGCCCAAACCTTGTCGCCTCTTACGTATGAAAAGAGACTGGACTGACCAACACTGGAGCAGAGAAGAGAAAGAGGCGACCTGTTGACCATCTACAGAATAATGGATAATATGGAGCTTCCTGATAGGATGGACCTGCTCAAGAGGGACACAAGGGACACAGGAGGACATGGACTAAAACTCACAAAAGACATTTACGGAAGAGACTTCAAGAAAAACAGCTTCCCCCATAGAGTGATATATATATGTAATGGACTGGACAGAGAGGTGGTATGTGCAAAGTCCACCACCACCACCACTTGAACACAAAATTAGACACTGTGAGATATAGAGATGCGACAACACTACCATAGGCTTCCTTCCCGTAAAATACAACTAGGTAAATACACACACACACACACACACACACACACACACACACACACACAAGAAAATTAGAGAGACTACAAAAAATGGCTACAAGAATGGTTCCAGAATTTAAAGGGATGGCATATGAGGAGAGACTAAAGGCAATGGATCTACCAACCTTGGAGCAGAGAAGAGAGAAAGGGGATCTGATACAAGTTTATAAATTGATTAATGGAATGGATAAAGTGGATAATGAGAAACTGATCCTGAGAGAAGAATATGACTTTAGAAGCACAAGATCGTATAGTAAGAAACTAAGGAAGGGATGATGTCTGAGAGATGTTAAAAAATTTAGTTTCCCGCAAAGATGTGTTGAGACTTGGAACAGTTTGAGTGAGGAAGTGGTGTCAGCAAAGAGTGTGCATAGTTTTAAAGAAATATTGGATAAGTGTAGATATGGAGACGGGACCACACGAGCATAAAGCCCAGGCCCTGTAAAACTACAACTAGGTAAATACACACCAATTTGGGAAATAATTACAAGTTCACTAAATGAAGTGAAAGTTCCACTAGAATGGAAGACAGCCAAGGTAATACCGATATTTTAAGGACGAAAGGCAACTGAACCACTAAACTACAGACCAGCGTCACTTACAAGCATTTTGGGGAAGTTGTGTCAAATAATTATCAAAGAAAAATGGGTTAAACATCTGGAAGAAGAAAAAGTCATATAGAACAGACAATTGGGTTCAGGACAGGACGGTTATGTGTATCAAACTTATTAAGCTTCTATTCGAGAGTTACAGAAGGACTGGAAAGCAGAGACAGATGGTGGACACAGTATACCTGGACATGAAAAAGGCTTTTGATAAAGTCCCTCATGAATGATTACTTTAGAAACTAGAGAACATAGGAGGATTGCAAGGAACCTTATCAGGATGGATAAGGGATTATTTGAAGGACAGGGAAATGAGAACTGTGATCAGAGATACATACTCAACTTGGGGTTAAGTAACCAGCAGAGTGCAACACTGGTCAGTGTTAGCCCCCATTATGTTCCAGATTTATGTAAATGACATTCACAATGGGGTAAACAGTTATATTAATCTATTTGCTGATGATGCAAAGCTGCTAAGAGTTATCAAAACCAGGGAGGACGTTTTGCTGTTACAACAGGAAGATATAAACAAGATCTATGAATGGAGCAGGAAGTGGAAATTGGAAATTAATGCCAAGAAATGTCACGTAATGGAACTAAGAAATAGTAAGAGAAGACCAGTATGGAACTACCTGGTGGATAAGGAACAAATAATGAAGACGAAAGAGGAAATAGATCTGGGAGTGATTATACAGGAAAATCTGAACCCAAAAAACACATAAGCATGATATTTGGATTATATATCATGTAAAATGTTGACAAATATAAGAATGACATTTCAATTCATGGACAAAGATATGATGAAAAAAAATCATTACAAGCATGATACGCCCAAGGCTGGAATATGCAGCTGTAGTGTGGTCTCCACGAGTTCTGAAAAGGATATAAGAAGATTAGAACAGATACAGAAGATTGCTAAAAAGATGGTGTCAGAACTAAAGGATCTAATATACAAAGAATGGCTGAAGGAAATGTGACTGCCAACCTTACAAGATAGAAGAGAATGAGGGGACCTAATAACAATGTACAAGATAGTCAATGGCATTGAAAAAAATAAACAAGGAAGACCTGGTGCTGGTGATGGCGGTGGACAAAACGGGTGTGGTGACTTCAAATAAATCGGCGTGTCGTTTTCTGCGGACCTGCAAATATTTGGTTAGGTTAGATTAGGTTAGTTAAAATAAATAAATAAATAAATAAATAAAATTACAAGGTTGGGTTAGACTGAAAGAAGAATATGACATTCAAACAACAAGATGGCATAGTAAAAAGCTGAGGAAGGACAGATGTCTGAGAGATGTTAAAAAATATAGTTTCCTGCAAAGATGTGTTGAGACGTGGAACAGTTTGGGTGAAGAAGTGGTGTCAGCAACGAGTGTGCAGAGTTTGAAAGAAAAATTGGATAAGTGTAGATATTGAGATGGGGCCACACTAGCGTAAAGCCCAGGCCCTGTAAAACTACAACTAGGTAAATACACAAACACATAAACACACACACACACACACACCTGTTGTATAGTATTTGCAGTGGCCTGGGTGAGTAGTGTAGACTCGTTTTTCATGAAATCAAGTGTTAGAGAATCATGAGTAAAGAAGAGATTCCATCTAAATGCAGGTATGAGACTACGGAAAGAATGAAAGAAGATGATGACTATGTTGATGAGGGAGTAAGCGCATTCGAAGGTTTTGATACAGAAAATACTTCACTATTCAAACAAATAGTGTGTAAACATGCGTTTTGTCTACATTTCTGTGTTTTGGTGTAAAAAAGGATGACAACTGTTAAAATAACATGTTTTTGTTACTTTTACTCTAATATCTCTATATTTGCTAGTTTTCGCACTAAAACACAAAATGCACACAAAACGCATCATTATACACTATTTGTTTAAGGAAGTGAAATATTTCAAAAATGGGTTATTATGATTTCCTGCATTTTATGCACTAAAACACAGAAACGCAGGCAAAATGCATGATAATACACTATTTGTTTAAGGAAATGAATTATGTCAACAATGGGTTATTTTGGTATTTTCCAGCATTTTATGCACCAAAACTCAGAGAAGCAGGCAAAACACTATATTTGCTAAAATGTCTTATTTATGTGTGTTTCAGATGTTTTATGGGAAAAAAAAAAAAACTCAATTGAAAATTTTGTATATTCAAGTAATTTTTCATGTTTATGCCTCAAAACGATAAAATTGATGAAAATAAGGCAATATAGAGAAACCAAAGAAAGAGGAACAAAAAAGTCTTATTTTAGTAGTTTCCAGATTTTTTTTGCACCAAAACACACAAAAACAGGCAAAACACATGAATAAAACTGTTTGCTTAAAGAACTGATATATGTAAAACATGGGTTATTTTGTGTTTTCCAATATTTTATGCACGAAAACTTAGAAATGCTGGCAAAACACTATATTTGTATGTCTTATATACGCGTTTTAAGGTGTTTCATGTAAAAAAAAAGGTTTTCATAAAACACCTTAAAACACAAAAATAAGACGTTTTAACAAATATAGTTTTGCCTGCATTTCTGAGTTTTTGTATAAAATGCCGGAATACACCAATATAACTCATTTTAACATATTTCTGTTCCTAAAACAAATATTGTGTAAGATTCGTTTTGCCTGCATATACCTCAGAACGATAAAATTGATGAAAATAAGGCAATATAGAGAAACCAAAGTAAATATAACAATAACGTGTTATTTTAGTAGTTTCAGCATTTTTTGCACTAAAACACAGAAACATAGGCAAAACGCATGATAAAATACTTTGTTTAGGGAACTGAATTATGGCAACAATAGGTTATATTATTGTTTTCCAGCATTTTATGCACCAAATCTCAAAAATGCAGGCAAAACACTATATTTGTTAAAATATTTTATATATGTGTTTTTAAGATGTTTTATGTAAAAAAAAAAAAAAGAACTATTGAAAGTTTTGTATATTCAAGTCATTTTACATTTCTATACTTCAAAACGATAAAATTCATGAAAAGCCAATATAGAGACAACCAAAGAAAAATTAAGAAAAACTTGTTAGTTTAGTAGTTTTCAGCTTTTTTTTCACCAAAACATAGAAAAGCAGGCAAAACACATGAATAACACTATTAGCTTAAAGAACTGATATATGTCAAACATGGGTTATTTTGGTGTTTTCAAACATTTTATGCACCAAAACTCAGAAATGCTGGCAAAACATTATATTTGTTAGAATGTCCTATTTATGTGTTTTTAAAAAGGTGTTTTATGAAAAAGATAAAATAAATTTTTTTTTCATAAAACACCTTAAAAACACATAAATAAGATATTTTAACAAGTATAGTGTTTTTCCTGCATTTCTGAGTTTTGGTGTATAAATACTCTTGTTTGAGTCACACGGGTTTTAAGTGTAGTTTGATGGTTCCATTGACAGATTAACATCATATCTATCTTATCAATAGCATAAAAACCCTTATGAAAAAGGTTTCTCATCTTGGTGGACTTTGAAAATAGTGGTTACATAAACTATACATTAAAACTCTTGTTTCAGTTACACAGGTTTTTAATGGTAGTTAAATAGTTCTATTGACAGATTACAATGATTTCTACTTTATCAATAGCAAAACACTCATATGAACCAAGCTCCTCATATCTGTGGTCTCTGAAAATTGTGGCAACATAACCTATATTTTAAAAAGACTCTTGCTTCAGTCACACCGATCTTTAAGGGTAGTTTGATGGTTCCATTGACAGATTAACATGATTACTACCTTACCAATAGCAAAAACACTCTTACAGATAAATTTTATCATCTCTGTGGACTATGTAAATAGTGGCCGCGTAACCTATGTTTTCAAAATACTCTTATTTCAGTCACACGGGTTTTTTGGAGTCATTTGATGGTTCTATTGACAGATTAACATGATACCTACTTGATTAGTGGCATAAAACTCTTACGAAAAGATTTCTCATCTCGGTGGACTTTGAAATACAGTGGCTGAATAATATATATTTTAAA